>NC_084501.1:16210113-16492613 GCF_030035675.1 Rhineura floridana
AAAGGGCTTTCAGACAGCCCCTGACTGCGCTTTGAAGTCTCAACAGTCAGGATGTCCAAGTGCAACATCACCTGACATCGCTGTGATATCAGCTGATTAATAAGTGGGAAGCACCCCCCATCTGTCAAATTTGGTCCTGCATGGGTATGAAAAGAAGGATTTGCTCTGCTGACCATAAAAAGTTGCTTACTTCTGCCATAAATAATTTGGGTCAGAAGCTGTAAAGGGTTTTCTCTATCGACAGTGACATCTTGAACTTGGCCCAGTAATAAATCAACAGCCAGTTCAGATCTCTGGGCAGAGGCTTGATATGTTGACCGAATCTCACTTCTGTCAGCAATAAGGTTGTAGCATTCTGCATTAACTGCAGTTTAAGACGAACCTCAATGGAAGTCATTAGACTTAGTTTTTATGACAGGAAGCAAGCAACATCTGAAGATTTATGAGATCACAGAGAAACCCTGCTCATTATCCAGAATTGCTCTCATTGCCTTCAAAATTCTTTCAGAGGTGTTGCCTGAATAGACCCTCCCTCCTTCTGCCATTCTCTGCCCAATCACACCCAACACACCTCACATTTTGTCTGGGGTGAAAGTGGGCATCAGCTCTAATTAAGGATCATTCTTGTAATTCAGAACTGCAGCATCACAACCTTCCATCAGCAGCACCACCAGAGAAATGTTTGTAACTCATTTCAACACTTTTTAAAAAGTGTTTAGTTGTTAAAATTAATTCACTAATTCACACCAAGGTAATGAACATTATTGAACAATGAACAGAGGCTATTTGCCTCCAATGTTAATAGATAGGTATTGTTGTGTCTACCAAGGAGGCTTGAAAACAGGAAAAAGAGACAAGAGAGGGACAAACACAGAAACCATACTATTCTATGTTATGCTGAACACTTTAATGAGAAAATAAAGGAGGGAGCCAGATGGTCTGAGCGCATTGCAAATGGCTCGATTACAAGGGGATGGGTGTGACTGCAGAAAAGGTGCCTGTTCCAAAAAAGACACCTGCATGCAAAGATCAGGAAGCCAAAGCAATAAATCAAAGCAGCACATGAATTAACAGACATGCTGAGCCCTCACAAATCCCATTGGTTGGGCAGTGGGGTCTGTGGAGCGCTCAGTACTTCTGAATATTTCGTCCATCCATTGAGCTGAGGGTCAAAATCTTGTGTCTTCTTTCCTGGATGTTCTGTCAAAGTTGTGTCTGTTCTTAACATGGCCTGCAACCAGGGTAGTAGTTATTTTGGGGATACCCTGGGCGGCAACATATTGGAATATAGCCGCAGCCACACCCTGGGAAAACCAAGGGCCCATACCACTTTTGGACATAGCCATAGGGACACTGAAACCCGGGATGCTGAACTGGTGGATAGCAGCCACGATATTGACAGAAGAAATCAAGGAAGGAGAGGCTGTCATCTACTGGATGATACAAGTTGTCCAACTGGATGCCACTCATCCCCAGAGCCATCTTAGAGCAGGTAGGGTTGATCTGCAATGAGATTTGGGTAGAGCAAGACGATCGTCTACAAATATTGGATGAGAAACCTCAGGACTTGGGGCCACATGCAGCCCTCCAAGTCTCTCCAGGAATGTGTCCCTCAATAATTCCTCTTCTTTGCCGTAATCAAGGATAGACAGGAGTGTGTGAGTGAGTGCAGAAATTAGCCAGCAGTACAAAGATAAAGGCTTTATTGCTTCATCTCCTTTTGTCTCTGGCTTGCACAGCCCTGGCATGTGGCCCCTGGAAGGTTGGCCAGACAGCAAGGTATGTATCTCCATCAGAGAGAGGGGTGGAGAGAGAGAAAACTGATTCAAAGCCCATGATCCTAAGAGCGCTAGTCATGATCAAGGGAAGGAAACCAACTATTGTGCTTCTATTTGTGAGAGATATTTCATATGGGCAGACCCTGCACATAAGAACATGAGAAGAGCCTTTGGGATCAGGGCAATGGTCCCCGTAGTCCTGAAGCCCGCTCTCACACTGGATAAGCATGGATGGAAAGCCCAAAAGCAGGAGAGGAGCACAACAGTTCTCTCCATACTCCTGATACCAGAAACTGGCACTCAGAGGCATGATGCCGCTGACAGCATACGCTAGACATGTAGTCATCGTGGCCAGAAGCCATGGCATTGTTGCATAATTCTGCAATAAATCCCCATTTTGGTAACATTTCATGCAAAATAAAATGAGTGTCCCTGAATTCAATGGTGCTTGTCTTGTCAAAGCTCACTGCTTTCCTTATTCTATACTCCAACAGATAACCGCTGAGGAAGGGGCCACAGCTCACTGGTGAAGCATTTGCATTGCATACAGAAAGTCCCAGGTTTAGTCCCCATCATCTCTGAGTATGGCTGGGGGAGATTCCCTGCCTGAAACCCAGTAGATCTGCTGCCAGTCAATGTTGAGCTGTATTGATTCATAGAATCACAGAGCTGGAAGGGGCCTATAAGGCCATCAAGTCCAACCCCCTGCTCAGTGCAGTAATCCAAGTTAGAGGTTACTTGACTGTTGACTGTCCATCTGAGCCTTGAAGGCCTCCAGTGTTAGAGAGCCCACCACCTCCCCAGGTAGACCGACCTGCTATAAGGTTCTAATTAAAGGATCCCTCTATTTAGAATCATGAGGACTGGGGTCTTATAGGGAAAGCACCATAGCTTAAGGATAGAGTGTGTACTTAGCATGCAGAAGATCCCAATTTCAACCCCCAGCATCTCCATACAGGGCTGGGAAAGATTCCCTGTCTGAAACCCTGGAGAGATGCTGCCAGTCAATGTAGACAATATTGAGCCAGATGGACCAGCGATCTGACTCAGTATAACACAGCTTCCTATGTTCCTAAAAGGCCCTCCAAATTTCCCTCTTTAAGAAGTGTTTGGAGTACCCTGACATTTTCAGTTATGCCCATTGCGCAGACTCTTTCCTCAACAGAACTAGAAACCAACTCATGCAGAACACTCAGGATCTGTAAGAAGCATCTGAACCCCACACCACAGCTTGACCGAAGTATTCATTTTGACATCCCTCCAGAATTGTGTCCAAGGAAGGATTTGCAAATTTCAGTTTAGCTCAAATTCAGTAGGAAAAATCCATTTAATAACCCAAAGAAAAAAGAGATATTTCAGCCACCATCAACCCCACCAATGGCAAATAAATTACCTGCTTTCCTAGTGAGCTGCTTTTGGAGTATCAGATGTTTGTGGAGAACCCAGTGTAGGAGACCCCTTTTTATACGGTCCATCGCTGTGCCTAGAGGTCAGTTCTGCTCCGTTCCAGAAACTGAATAGTAAGATCTTCATTTGTCCAATTTAATTAAACCTCTCAAATTATTTTTTCCCTTCCTTTTCCCACATGGTGTTTTTTACCCAGTCTTTACTTCACATAGGAAACCTGAGGCTGTGTGGGAGGAAAAATAAACCTTACTAAGGCTAAAATACCATATCCATTTGCCTGCAAATACTGTGGAACTCGATGGGACTTACTTTTCAGTAGACATTTCACGATTGTGCTGGAAGTTCATTTTAGAATATATTGAAGAAGAAACATCTTTGGGGTAATCTTGAGCTTGTTTTGAGGAGGACAGTCCCACCTCCCACCTCCATACAACCCAGATGCTGGTGAGATGCCAGTTTGCCACTGCCCCCATCATGTGCCATTCTCAGAGAGGTCATTTGGGGATCCTGCGCTTTGGGCGCTAGACATTGGCTAGTCCTAGCTGCACCACTAACAAGACACATGACAGAGGCTGTAAATTATGCATGGTGTGTGGGCTAGAGAGGGAGGAAAACCGCTGTTTGGTTCACATGTAAAGCCAAACTGATCAAATTCACCCTTTCCAAAACCATATGAGAACCGAAACACGGCCATTTTCAAAATGTGCACTTATCCAAATATTTTGATGCCGTTCGCCACCCAACCAATGTTTTAAAAAATGCATCTATTGGGGAGAGTGTGCATACAAATGACAATATGAGTGAAAATAACATACCACATGCATGCTTGCAAAAATGAGTACCTTGAACAAACCATACAAAAAGTGTGTTGATTAGGGGAAATTCACACTAAAAAGCTGTTAAATTTTCATTAGGTTTTTAAAATCAAATTGTTGCAAAAATGCAGAGAACCAAGTTTAAGACTGGAAAAAAGAGAAATTGAAAGAACTAAAACGGACAGATCTTTCCATCCCTAGTGTAGGCAAGAGGGAAGATTTGTTTCCTTTTCTCCTAATACTAGAACTCAGAGGCAGCTGATGAAGCTGAATGTCGGGAGATGCTTTTTCAGGAGACACAAAGGACAAGACTCCTTCACTCAGCACATAGCTAACCTATGGCATTCGCTCCCATAGGAGGCAGTGATGGTCACCAACTTGGATGTCTTTAAAAGAGGATTAGACAAATTTATGGAGGAGAAATCCATCGATGGTCGTTAGCCGTGATGGCTGTATTCTGTCTCTGCCATCACCAGACGTATAACTGTGAATATCAGCTACTGTGAACTGGAAGTGGGGAGAGAGCTGATGCACCTGGATCCTGGTTTTAAGATCCTCTGAGGGGAGATATGATAGAATTCTTCAAGGACTTGAAAGGTTGCCACACAGGGGAGGGCCAGGATCTCTTCTCAATCATCTCAGAGTGCAGATCACTGAATAATGGGCTCAATTACAGAAAGCTACATTTCAGCAGAACATCAGGAAAAACTTCCTGACTCTTTAGAGCGGTATGACAATGGAACCACTGACCTAGGGAGGTGGTGGGCTCTCCAACACTGGAGGCATGCAAGAGGCAACCGGACAGCCACTTGTCATGGGTGCTGTACCTTAGATTCTTGCATTGAGCAAGGGGTTGGACTTGATGGCTTTATAGCTGCCGTCCAACTCTACTATTCTATGATTATATGATCACTAGTGGAGGTGAGCTCCTTCCTCACAATGCCTTGTTTATTATGTGTCTTAATGCCAGTAGTGAAATTGACAACCAGCAATGTCCTGTTGTGCCCTCATACTGCCCAAAGGTCATCTGGTTGGCTCTTGTGACAACAGAATGCTGGATTCTATAGGCCAGGGATGGAGAACCTGTGGCCATCCAGGTGTTGTTGAACTACAACATCCATCATCTCTGCCCTTTGGTCATACTGGCTAAGGCTGGTGGGATTTGGAGTCCAACAACATCTAAAGGGTCATAACAGTTCCCCATCCCTGACGTAGGTCTTCAGATGGTCAAATAAATTAACCTTTTTTCTAACCATTAAAAAAGTGTTGAAATGAATAACAAACATTTCCCTGGGTTGTGCTGCTGATGGAATTACAGTAATGATCCTTGATTAGAGCTGATGACCAATTTCATCTCAAGCGAAATGTGAGGTGTGTTGGGTATGATTGGTCAGAGAATGGCAGGAGGAGAAGAACTTGTGGCCACCCAGGTGTTGCTGGACTACAACATCCATCATGTCTGTCCCTTGGTCATACCAGCTAAGGTTGATGGGATTTGGAGTCCAACAAAATCTGGAGGATAACAGCAGCTCCTCACTCCTCAGATAGGACTTTAGATAGACAAATAGACTGACCCATTTTCTAACCATTAAAAAAAGTTTTCTAACCATTAAAAAAATGTTTTGAAATGAGTTACAAACATTTACCTGGTGGTGCTGCTGATGGAAGGTTGTGATGCTGCAGTTCTGAATTACAAGAATGATCCTTAATTAGAGCTGATGCCCAATTTTACCCCAGACAAAATGTGAGGTGTGTTGGGTGTGATTGGTCAGACAATGGCAGCAGGAGGAGAGGGCTATATTCAGACAACACCTCTGAAAGAAGTTTGAAGAGAAATAGTACCATTTTGGGTAACTAGCAGGATTTCTCTGCAATCTCATGGATCTTCAGAAATTGCTTGCTGGTTATAAAAGTTTTAGACACGGGTGTTTCCATGTCACAGATGAGTCTTGTTTAAAGGGCACAAATAGGTGTGCTTCATAACAACTCAGTCACCCCATCACTTCTGAGAAATCTCCTAGGATAAGCTCAGCCATCCCCACAATTATTTCTAACTGCTGCAATTGTCGTTACTAAGAATATGTGCTTATTCGTCTTTCAATCTCCTTCCAGTGTAATATGTCTGAAGGGGCAAGTGTTTCACCAATGACACTGCTGCAGAACCTGTCTCGTTGCAGGGGTAATAAAGCAAGAACAGCTGTTTTGCATCTCTCTTTCGGCTTTTTTTTTTTTGCATACTAGTCAAATGACATTACTTCCTCAAAAAACTGGGAAGGAGGGGCATTGCTTCCTGTGATAAAGAACAAGGAAGTTTGAGGTTCATCTGGAAGCTGCAATTAATGAAGAACGCTGCAGCATTGTTGCTGATGAAAGTGAGATTAAATCAGCATATTACTCCTCTGAGATATTACTCCAGAGATATTTGCTGGCTGTTGATTTATTACTGGGCCAAGTTCAAGATTTTACTGTTGATATGTAAAGCACTTAACAATTTGACCCAATTTATTTAGGCAGACGTAAGCAACTTTTTCTGGTCAACTAGGAAGATCCCTGTTTCCATACCCATGGAGGACCAAAATTGGCAGATGGGGGGCTGCTTCCCACTTATCCATCAGCTGACGTCACAGTGATGTCAGGTGATGTTGCACTTTGACATCCTGACTGTTGAGACTTCAAAATGCAGTGAGGGGCTGTCTGAAAGCCTGTTCATCAATAACCACACACTGCTCTTTAAACCTCCAAAAACCAGTGGTATGAAGAGCAGCACCAAGAGCATCCTTTGCAAAAAGCCTTTCAAACTTAGAGAATTTCTTGATGACATGGGTGAACAAATTGTTCTAGATAAATAAATAATAAATAAAAGCCCCGTCAGCCTTAGCCAGCAGGCCCAATAGTCAGGGATAATAGAAAGTGGAATCCATCAACATATGGAGGGCCACAGGTTCTCCACATGTGACACAAACTAGGGGGGGTTGTATTGGTCAAATTGGCAGGGGCTGATGGCATTTGGAGTCCAACAAGATCTGGAGTACACCAGTTCAGAAGGTGGCTATGCTCACTTAACTGAGCTCAGTGGCACTTGCAGGAATGGGGAATCTGTGATCCTTCAGATACTGCTGGATTATAATTTTCCATGCACAACATGGAATAATGGGCTCAAGCTACAGGAAGTCACATTTCAGCTGAATTTCAGGAGAAGTTTCCTAAATCTTAGAGCGATACAACACTGGAACCAACAATCTAGGGAGGTGGTGGGCTCTTCAACACTGAAGGCTTCAAGAAGCAGCTGGGCAGCTAACTGTTGGGAATGCTTTAACTTTGATTCCAGTATTGAGCAGGGAATTGGACTGGATAGCATTATAGGCACTTTCTAACTCTACTATGCTATGATTTTATGATTCATCATCCTTTCCAACTGACTCTGCTGGACAGGGCTGAGGGAAGTTGTAGTCCAAGAACATCAGGAGGTGCACAGAGTCCCATTTCCTGGTTCTACATATATGTCCTCTTGAATTATTATAATTGCTGGAACCCCCATCATCCCTGACCATTGTTTATGCTGGATCCAAATATATAAGTCCTAAGTTATAACTGAGTTTATATGTCACATGCATCTTGAATTTGGTTTGTCATAAAAATGTAAGCACAAAAGAAGAGCCTGGTGGATCAGGCCAAAGACCCATCTACTCAAGCTGGCCAACCAGGTGGCTATGGAAACCCAAAAGGAAGACCTGAATGACTCTCCCTTGCAATTCCCAGCTACTGGCTATCTCAGATATACTTTATTTCCAGAGACAATAGAAAGTCATTGAGGCTAGTAGGCACTGATAGCCTTCTCCTCCATGAATCTGTCTAATCCTCTTTTAAAGCCACCCAAGTTGGTGGCCATCACTGCCTCCTATGGGAGCGAATTCCACAGTTTAACTATGTGCTGTGTAAATAAGTTCCTTCTTTGTTTCTGTCCTGACTCTGGCAACATTCAGCTTGACTGGATAGCCCTTCATTCTAGCATTATGAGAGAAGGAAAACAGTATTTTCTCTGTCCACTTTGGCCAAAGCATGCATGACTGTATTGACTCTGCTTTCTGCCCAGTCAGTAGTGCAGCTAGGACTGGACCTGGGACTGTCAGACCTGAGACCCCCAAAAACACCTCCCCAGAGAGTGGCACATGATGGAGTCAGTGGCAAACAGGGCCCACATCTGCATGTAGGTCGACCTCCCCAAAAGGCCACTGTCACTCAAAAGACATTTCTTCTTTGATATATTCTAAAATGAACTTTCAGGGAAGTAGAAACAGGATTGCAACCATAATAAGTTCCCACCCCCCCAAATTGCACAAAGCTACTCTGAGGGGTTCACCAAGTTCCAATGGGAAGGCTGGCTGAAAAACACCATGTGAGACAAGGAAGGAAAAATAATTAGAAACTCTGAGGTAAACACGTACCAATTAAAGACCTGACAATTAATTTTTATTTCCTGGAGTTCAGCAAGACTCAGTTCCTTGAGGCACACCAACAAACCATATAAAAGGGACGCTACCCAATGGGTTGCTCCTAAAAGGATCTGATTTTCCAAAATGTTTCAGTCATGTGTGGTGTTCAGATGCACCTCGCTGGGGTTGAGTGCCCGTGAGGAGTTCTAGTCCTGTTGAGGAAAGAGTCAGTGCAGTGGGCATAGATGAAAATGTCTAAGAACTCAACTTGCCATCAAATACTTGCTGAAGAGAATCTTCAAGGGAAATCAAGAGAGTCTCGCTGGAAAAAAGGAAGCTGCTTATGCTGAGACAGACTCTTGGCCAATCTAGCTCAGTTCTCTCTACGTAGCCTGACAACTTCAGGGTTTCAGTCAAGGAATCTCTCCCTAGAGATGCTGGGGATTGTACCTGTGATCTTCTGCATGCAAAGCAGGTGCTTTGACCACTTTGCTATGGCCCCTTCCCCAAGGGAATAGATACTGCCCAGTCAGTAGTGCAGCTTGGACTGGACCTGGGGCCCTCAGCCTTGGGACCCCCAAAAACACCTCCATAGAGAGAGGCACATAATGGGGTTAGTGGCAAACAGGCTTCTCATCAATACTTGGCCTGCATGGATTTGGAGATCCACCTCCCGAAAGGGACACTCTCACACCAGGGCATTTCTTCTTCAATATATTCCAAAATGAACTTAGAGAACAATCCCACAATGTCTACGCAGAAGGAAGCTCCATTGTGTTTGGTTGCAGGGAAGTGGAGAAGGGATTGCAACCATAATAAATTATCCCCCTCCCCAAATTCCACACAGCTACCCTCGGGGGGTTCATCAGGTTCCAAAGGGAAGCGAAGGTTGGATGAAAGACACCATGTGAAACAAGAAAGGGAAAGTAATTAGAGACTTTCAGCTAAACATATGCCAATTAAAGATCTGACAATTAATTTTTACTTCCTGGAATTGAGCAAGACCTAGGCACGCCAACGAACCGTATAAAAAGGACTCTGCCCAACTGGTTTCTCAAAAGGATCTGATATTCCTAAAGCATCTCATCAGATCCAGAAGGAAAGCAGGTAATTTCTTACCAGTTCATGGAAAGGCTATTGAGATACCTGTTTTCTCTGTGGATTCTTAAATATCAGACTGCCTAGATTCTTTTTTGGCTGAATTTTGCCTAAAGTGAAATGTCAAAAGAGAGTTTCAAGTTCCTCCTCTGACAAAACTCTGGAGAAATGTCAATATGAATGTTTCATTCCTGTGTGGTGTTCAGATGCACCTCTCTGGGGTTGAATGCCCAGGAGGAGTTTTAGTCCCGTTGAGGAGAGAATCTGTGCAGTGGGTATAGCTGAAAATGTTTGGGGATTCAACTTGCCACAAAACACTTCATGGAAAATAGAGACTTACTGCAAAAAAGAAAGCTGCTTATACAGAGTCTGACCCTTGCTCAATTTAGAACAGTCCTTTCTTCAGGGTCTGGCAACGTTGGGGTTTCAACTGGAGAATTTCAAGGACTGGGGATCCTTGAATAAATTTGGAGACACAGGCTTGAAGCAAAAAGGTAGGCCTTTATTCTTTACAAGCATATGCAGGGTCAGCCTCCCAGAGAGTCTGGAGAGGACTACAATGAGACACTGTGTGCAAGCTCTTTTATACAGTACAGTTATAGCATGTGACATTAGTTCACCAATCCCACAAGTTCCCGCCCACATAACATCACAGTTCCTCCTCCCTGCAATCCTTCCAAACCAATCAGAACACATTAGGTAATTCTACTTCTTATTCCAGTATTCTGTCCATCTTATTAATATCACCATTGTGCTGCTGTCTCACCTTATTGATGGTTTTTGGGGCCAGTTGAGACCAGTTACTATTGTGAATGGGCTTTCAAGCATGCCCAATACATCCATTGTTCCATTGTTCTTAATCGGACAGGCTAACATGTTACTTAACGATACCAGGTTGGGTTTGGCTCGCTCAGCTTAGGGTGGCTGAAATTTCATTGTCACCACAGTTTTAATACTTTGTTATAGGGGTTCTTATTTCTTATATTTTCTTAGAAACCCCACTCCTAGCTTATAAAATACATAGTTTAAGAGAGAGGATTGTATTTAAAACACTGGGCTACGTTTGAAGACCACACAGTCTAGAGAAGGCACTGGGTGATTCTGGCCAACCAGTGTCTCTCAGACTCAGAGGACTAGAAAAGGCAAGCTACCTCAGACTACCTTTTTACCATGAGAACTCACTTACAAAGTTGTATTCTACTTATTAAGATTACACACTGGGTTATTTCAGAAATCCTTATTAAACCTCAACGTTTCTCTCATTTCTGATACTTGTTACAAAGTTTTTGCCCTACTTGGTGTCATTGCTCTACGCAAGAATCAAATAAAAGTCATTTCTAACTATTTCCCAGGATCAAGCAGTATAATATATCAATCATAGCTTACAGGGGCTATATGCTCATTTGGTTAGAACAATACACTCCTTAATAATTGTCAGTTACGCACAGGCCTGTTTCTGGCAAATGCAGGAGTTCACAGTAAGGTGAACTTGATCATTGCCTTCTTTTTCTACTATTACTACTACTAGCGATCACCCGTGACTGAGTAAGATTGTCTTCCAAAATAAGGTTGGTTGGAAGACGCCTGTGCGTGAATTTGTTTTGTGTGGGGAGATCGGTGCACCACGATCAACACACAATCTTGACAGAAAAAGGCTTTGATCCACTGGCCTGGATACCACAACAATTGGAAGTCTTTTATCTGCTGCAGCCTTCACCTGCCTTCACAGCCGTTGTAACATACACATTGTTATCCTCCGCCTGTTCTGCCATTGAGGACATTCTCATATCATTCTTTGCCTGGTTCCTCTCCCTTGACCTTACCGCCATGGTGACCCTGCTGGAAGTACATGACTCCCGACGGCCTCGCTCATAGGGTTCATTGGAGCACGCAAGCCCACTCACCACTACAAGGTGACGATGCAGCTAGTTGCTGCTTTTTCTAGGCCTACTCACAGGTCTTATTTTAATGCTAGGATTTTTAGGGTTGGGGTCTTGAAAAGGCCTGTGGGTTTCTGCTTAGTTCCTTGTGATTCTAAAACGCATACCTTACGTTTCACAATCATGTAACTTCTAATATCTATGTATATGTGTGTGGATATATAAAAATTCTCCATTAGATTCACCCTGTAAGTTACACAGATTTTAAAAATGGGGATGTTTATTGAGCACACACAGAGAGAATCGTGACATAACCAGTGAAGCTGGTCCATTAGAATGCATGGGGCACTGCCCCATCAACCTCTGTGCTCAGCCAACCCCACTTGACTGCCTTCTTACTCACATCCAGAGGATGGCACTGCCTGTCAACTTTCTTCTCCTTTCTCTCGGTTGCCCTGTCTAGGAGGTGCAATCGTAATTAAACAAAGACACCTTTTGTGGATCTCGATTTAGGCTTTGTTTGTTTGTATATGAAATCAAAAAAACTGGAAAGGTGTGGAGTAACTTCCAGTGATAAAAACCAAGGAAGTTATTGGACTTCCATTAAGGTTGGTCTGGAAACTGCAGTTAATGCAAAATGCTGCAGCATGATTGCTGACAGGAGTGAGATTCGGTCTCAATTAACAATTAAAGTGCTTTTATAAAATATGTGTCTACCAAGGAGGCTTGCTAACAGGATAAAGAGACAGGAGAGGAAGAACACCGAAACAGTTCTATGATATATGATACGCTTTAATGAGAAAATGAAGGAGCCAGAGGTTGTAAGCACATCACAAATGGCTCAAATACAAGGTGATGGGTGTGGCTGCGGAAAAGGAGCCTGTTCCAAAACAAGAAGTATGCATGCAAAGATCAGGAAGCCAAAGCAATAAAGTCAAAGCATCATATGAATTAACAGACATACTGAGCCCTCACAAATCCCAACAGTTGTGCAGTAGGGTCTGTGGAGCACTCGGCACTTCTGAATCCTACGTCCATCCATTCAGCCAAGGGTCAGAATCTTGTCTTCTTTCCAGGATGATCTGTCAAAGTTACGTCTGGGCTTAACATGGCCAGCCACCAGGGTAGTACCTTTCAGGATAGCAGGGGCCCCAAGGTATTGGGACATAGCTGGTGTCACAACCCCATTGAGGATAGCAGGGGCCCCACCACCTGGGGACATAGCGACGGGGAAATCGCCACCAGGGACGCTGAAGCGGTGGATAGTAGCAAGGATATTGACAGAAGGAGTCAAACAAGGAGAGGCTGTCATCTACTGTCATCTTAGAGCAGGTTGGGTTGATCTGAAATGAGATTTGGGTAGAACAAGATGATCATCTGCAAATATTGGATTAGAATCGAGATGAGGAACCTCAGGACTGGGGGCCAAGTGCAGCCCTCCAAGCCTCTCCATCCAGCCCTCAGAACTTACACACCTCACTATCCACACATCCCACCAGCTGAAATATTTTTGGCTGTCAGGAATGTGTCCCTCAATAATGCCTCTTGTTTGCCAAGGTGGAGGATGGAGAGGGGTGTTTGAGAGAGTGCAGAAATTAACTGACAGTACAAAGGCAAAACTCCCATTTGTTGCTCCATCTGCTTTTCTGTCTGGCTTACACACCCCTGGCATGTGGCCCCTGGGAGGTTGGCCAGAAAAGAAGGTATATCTCTCCATCAGAGAGAGGGGTGGAGAGAGAAAAAATGGTTCAAAGCCCTTGATGCTAAGAGTCATAGCCATGATCAAGAAAGTCACAGAAAGGAAGCAAACTATTGTGCTTCTCCTTGTGCAGATATTTCATGTGGGCAGACCCTCCACATAAGAACACGAGAAGAGTCTGTGGGATCAGGCCAATGGGTACCCTAGTCCTGGAGCCCGTTCTCACCATGGACAAACAGATGGCCCAGTGGAAATCCCAAAGGCAAGAGAGGAGCACGACAGGTCTCTCCATCTTTCTGATACCCAGCAATTGGCATTCAGAAGTATGCTATCCATGACAGCATATGTTATAAATTTAGCCATCATGGCTAGGAGCCATGCTATTGTTGCATAAATCTGCAATAAATTCCCATTTTGGTAACATTCTGTGCAAAAAAAAATTAGAGTCCCTGAAGTCACAGCAGAATTCTGGTTTGCATACAGGTCCCTGGTTCATTCTCGGGCATCTTTGAGTTCAACTAGGGGAGATTCCCTACCTTAAACCCTGGAGAGCTGCTGCCAGTCAATGTAGACAATACTGAGCTGTATGGATTCATAGAATCATAGAGTTGGAAGAGGCCTGTAAGGCCATCAACTCTAGCCCCCTGCTCAGTGCAGAAATCCAAATTAAAGCATACCTTATAGGTGGCTGATCAGTTATCTCTTGAACATCTCCTGTGTTGGTAGGCCAATGGGCTGACCTGCTACAAGGTAGTGTCCTATGTTCTGGTTAAATTATCCTTCTATTCAGAATCATGAGGACTGGGGTCTTTTAGGGATAGGACCATAGCTTAGGGATAGAGCATGTACTTAGCATGCAGAAGATCCCAGGTTCAATCCCTAGCATTTCCACACAGGGCTGGGAAAGACTCCCTGTCTGAAAACCTGCAGAGATGCTGCCAGTCAGTGTAGACAATACTGAGGTAGATGGACCAGCGATCTGACTCAGTATAAGACAGCTCCCTATGTTCCTAAAGAACCCTCCAAATTTCCCTCTTTAAGAAGTGTTTGGAGTCCCCTGACATTTTCAGCTATGCCCGTTGCACAGACTCTTTCCTCAACAGGACTAGAACCCAACCCATGCAGAACACTCAGGATCTGTAAGAAGCATCTGAACCCCACACCACAGCTTCACTGAAATATTTATTTGGACATCCCCCCAGAATTTTGTCCAAGGAGGAACTTGCATATTTAGCTAAACCTTAGTAGGAAAAATCCATTTAAGAACTCTCAGAGAAAAAAGAGATTTCAGCCACCATCAACCCCAGAAACGAGAAAGAAATTACCTGCTTTCCTAGTGGATCTGATGAGATGTTTTCGAAGTATCGGACACTTGTGGAGTAACCAACTGTGGGGGAGCCCTTTTTATATGGTCTGTTGGTGTGCCTACAGGAAGTCCTGCTCAGTTCCACATATAAAAAATGAATACTCAGATCTTTATTTGTCCAATGTTTAATTAAAACTCTCTAATTATTTTTTCCTTCATTGTTTCACATGGTATCTTTCATCTAGCCTTCACGGGATGAAGCAGGTGAGCACCTAAGGCTATGTGGGAGGGAAATTAAAGTTTATTAAGGCTAAAATGCCATACCCACTTGCCTGCAAGTACCATGGCACTCAATGGGACTTGCTTTTCGGTAGACATTGCAGGATCGTGCTGGAAGTTCAACTTAGAATATGCCTTCTATGTTAAATTTTACCTTTGTAGTCCCTTTAGTACCAATCCCTATATATGTGTGTGTGTGAGAGAGAGAGAGAGTATTGTATTTTATGTATTTTAATTGTATTTTATGTATTTAAATATTTTTGTGATTTTAGTGTTTACAATTTTATTATGTACATGTTTGATTTCATTTTTGTAAGCCGCCCTATTATAGGCTAGAATGGCGGGATAGAAATCTTTGAAAGAAAGAAAGAAAGAAAGAAAGAAAGAAAGAGAGAGAGAGAGAAAGAAAGAAAGAAAGAAAGAAAGAGAGAGAGAGAGAAAGAAAGAAAGAAAGAAAGAAAGAAAGAAAGAAAGAAAGAAAGAAAGAAAGAAAGAAAGAAAGAAAGAAAGAAAGAAAGAAAGAAAGAAAGAAAGAAAGAAAGAAATGTCTTTAATGTGACCTTAATCCTTTTTTGAGGAGGGCTGACCCCCCTTCCACAACTTCACACATTAAAGTCACATCTTGAAAGGAGGCTTCAACCGCCAAACTCCGTGGACCACATTGAGAGAAAGCTTGAAACTAGAAATGATTCTGAGCCAATACTAAATGAACATCCTAGAAATTTAAAGACTGCCTCTCTGGGCCCATCTGATCCCAGCAGCGATCCCAGCCTTATGCAGACTACCGATGATCGGAACTTTATACCCCCAGAGGTGGTTTGTCCTAATACCACAAATGATCGGGCACTTGTCCTGCATAAAACTCGAACTGTGCCCATATCTTTGTCCTGGACATCTATGAGGTGACTTGATCCAAATGAATTAGGACCTCCTCAGATAACTGGCGCTTATAATACCAGGGCAGCCTATCTGCACACGCCAATTATATCAAATGTCAGCAAGCTTGATCCACATTTTGACGCAGTTGATTCCCTTGGGGCTGATCATATTCCATCTCTTTCTCCGTCCATCAGGAAACATTCATCCTCTATTCAACCAGTCTCGATCTGACAACCAGCAAATGACTGCCATTCCAAACTTTTGATTTTATTTTGGAACATCTCGGGATGGAAGAACAAAGCGGCAGATCAGACTTTCTTGGGATATTTAAAACAGCATGACATCATCCTGCTACAAGAGACTTGGCTGGCTGAGGAACCGGACTTTAACGGTTTCACAACCTTTACTCTTGAAGCTACCCCCAGTTCCAAGAGGGGCTGCTCCAAGGGTGGTCTAAGCATATTGGTTTCTACTAAGCTCTATGGACTCTACTATGGACTTTTAATAATAATAATAATAATAATAATAATAATAATAATAATAATAATAATAATAATAATAATAATAATAAAATTTAATTTCTTTGCCGCCTATCTGGCCAATGGCCACTCTAGGCGACTTACAAAATCGTTAAGATACAATTGATAAAATACAGTGATACAATATAAAAACAATACGTCTGCAACAACAATATTAAAACTGGGCAGGAGGCATTACAGTTATAACAATTAACCCTCCCCGGATACCCCGAAGGCCTGTTGAAAGAGCCAGGTCTTTAAGGCTTTCCGAAATACATTTAGGGAAGAGGCGTGCCGGAGATCTTGTGGGAGGGAGTTCCAAAGAGTGGGGGCCGCCACTGAGAATGCCCTTTTAGGCCCCTTCCAACTCTAGTATTCTAGGATTCGATGATCCCTAGTGGCAGAGGGCTCCTTCCTCACAATGCCTTCCTTATTCTGCCTCTTAATGCCAGTAGTGAAATTGTCAACCAGGGATGTCCTGTTGTGCCATCATACTGCCCAAAGGTCATCTGGTTGGCTGTGGTGAAAACAGAATGCTGGACTCGATAGGGCAGGGATAGAGAACTTGTGGCCATCCAGGTGTTGCTGGACTACAACATCCATCATCTCTGCCCTTTGGTCATACTGGCTAAGGCTGGTGGGATTTGGAGTCCAACAACATCTGAAGGTTCACAACAGTTCCCCATCCCTGACGTAGGTCTTCAGATGGTCAAATAAATTAACCTATTTTCTAACCATTAAAAAAGTGTTGAAATAAATCACAAACATTTCTCTAGGTGGTGCTGCTGATGGAATTACAGTAATGATCCTTGATTAGAGCTGATGCCCAATTTCATCTCAAGCAAAATGTGAGGTGTGTTGGGTATGATTAGTCAGAGAATGGCAGGAGGAGAAGGGGTTCTATTCAGGCAACACCTCTGAAAGAATTTTCAAAAGAATTCAAGAAATTTTGGGTAACGAGAACGATTCCTCAGCGATCTCATGGATCTTCAGAAATTCCTTGCTGGTCATAAATGTTTTAGATATCAGTTTTCCCATGTCACAAATGAGTCTCAATTAAAGGGCACAACTAGGTGTGCTTCATAAGAGATCACTCACCCCATCTCTTTTGAGAAAACTCATATCATAAGCTCAGTGATCCCCACAATTATATCTAACTGCTGCAATTGTGGTTACTAAGAATAAGTGCTTCTTTGTCACTCCATCTCCTTCCAACATAATATGTCTGAAAAGGCAGGTGTTTTGCCCAATGACACTGTTGCAGAAACTGTCTCAGTGCAAAGATATTAAACAAGGACACCTGTTATGGATGTCCCTCTGGGCTTTTTTTTGTTTTTGCCAACTACCCAAAATACATTAAGTCTTCAAAAGACTGGAAAGGTGGGGTGTTGCTTCCTGTGATAAAAAAAAATAAGGACGTTATCGGACTTCCATTGAGGTTAGTCTAGAAACTGCAGTTAATGCAGAATGCTGCAGCATTATTGCTGACAGAAGTGAGATTCGGTCAAGATATTATGCCTCTCCTCTGAGATCTGCACTTGCTGTTGATTTGTTAATGGAACAAGTTCAAGAATGAACAGCTTGTGACCCAATTTATTTAAGGCAGAAGTAAGCAACTTTGTCTTGTCAGCAAGGCGGATCCTTCTTTCTATACCCTTCTTTCCATATTCATGCAGGATCAAGTTTGATAGGTCGGGGTGCTTCCTGCTTATGAATCAGTTGACATCACAATGATGTCAGGTGCTGTTGTGCTTTGAAGTTCTGCCTGCTCAGTCTTCGAAGCACAGAGAGGGGCCATCTGAAAGCCCTTTCGCAAATAGCCCCACACAGCTCTTTAAAACTCTGAAAACCAGAGGTTTGAAGTGCAGCAGAAAAAGCATTATATTCAAAAAAGCTTTTCAAACTTAGAGAACCTCATGATGAAATTGCTGAGCTATTTGTTCCAGATAGATAAATAAAAAATTAAAGCCCCATCACCCTCAGTCAGCAGGGCCAATAGTCAGGTCTCATGGGATGTGGGATCCAGCAACATCTGGAGGGCTACAGTTTCTCCTCATGTGATACAAACTAGGGAGAGGGAACCTGTATCTCTCCAAATGTTACTGGACTCCAGTTCCCGTCATCTCTGACATGGGTCATGCTTGCAGGGGCTGATGGGATTTGGACTCCAACAACATCTGGAGGACACCACATTGGTGAAGGTTGCTGTGCTAACTTAACGGAGCTCAACACCACTTACGGGAATGGGGAACCAGTGCCCTGCAGGAGAAAGAAAGCATCGCCCCAAGGGAAGGAGAGGCTGCTGCTGCTGTGCTGCTGCTGCTGCTGCGGGACCACCACCTCCACCACCCTTCCCAGAGGGACTTCTACCTGGCAGGACCAGGCCCCAGGTACCCAGCCAGCCAGGACTGATTCTTACCACCTGTCCCTCTTTGGAGGGATACATAAGCCGGCTGGCTGAGGTGGCCTGGGAGACCCAGGCCCTGCAGGAGAAAGAAAGCATCGCCCCAAGGGAAGGAGAGGCTGCTGCTGCTGTGCTGCTCCTTTCTTTTTCTTTTTTTTTTACTTTTTGTTGGTGTGTTGATGCAATTTGAGATGAATGGGTGCCTGATTATATGAATGTATGTTTGTTTATATGCTGTATATATGGCTGTATATATAGCTGTTTTTATACGTTTAATTGTTGTATATTTTAGTTGTATTATGTGCTTCAGAGAGAGTTTTATCCATCAGGCGGGGAGACTTGAGGGGGCCCCAATTGCCGTAGTGACGGGCAAAGGAAGGTATGGCGCTGTGAGAAGGACGTGCCAGGTAAGGGGAACGCGGTCCAGACATGTTGTGGCTGTGCCTTGTTCCGGTCCTTCCCACACCCGCAAGGTCGTTGGTAGTCCTATCAGCCAACTCTCAGATCTCCAGTTGCTGTTATTAAATGCCAGATCGGTATATAATAAAACCTCCCTCGTCCACGATTTGATTGTGGATGAGGCAGCCGATCTGGCATGTATAACCGAGACCTGGGTGGGTGAGCAGGGAGGAGTTGGTCTCTCTCAGCTCTGCCCACCGGGGTACCTGGTCCAGCATCATGGTAGATCTGAGGGTCGGGGAGGTGGGGTTGCTGTCGTCTATAAGAGTTCCATCTCACTCACCAAGCACCATGTTCATTCAGTTACTGGCCTGGAGTGTTTACACCTTGTGTTGGGCCAGAGGGACAGGCTGGGAATCCTTTTGGTGTACCGCCCACCTTGCTGCCCAATGGCTTCCCTAACTGAGCTGGCGGAAGTGGTCTCGGATATATTGTTGAGGTCCCCCAGACTAATAGTACTGGGGGATTTCAACATTCATGCCGAGACCACTTTGTCTGGCGCGGCTCAGGACTTCATGGCTTCCATGACAGCCATGGGGCTGTCTCAATATGTTAGTGGTCCAACACATGTATCGGGGCACACTCTAGACCTTGTTTTTGCTACTGAGCATGGGGAAAGTGATCTGGATGTGGGGAGTTTTACAACACTCCCTTTGTCATGGACAGACCACTGCTTGCTGAAGTTTAGACTTTCAGTAACCTCTTCCCTCTGCAAGGGTGGGGGACTTATTAAAATGGTCCGCCCCCGGAGACTAATGGATCCTGAAGGTTTTCAAAGGGCTCTGGGGGATTTTCCGGCTGATAGGACTGGCGCTCCTGCTGAAGCCCTGGTCGCTCTGTGGAATACGGAGATGACCCGGGCTGTGAACACGATCGCTCCTGCACGCCCTCTCCTGTGTAGAGCTCATACAGCTCCATGGTATACTCCGGAGCTGAGAGCGATGAAGCAAGATAGGAGGAGGCTTGAGCGGAAATGGAGACGAACTCCCGACGGATACAATTATGCGCTGGTTAGTGCTTCGACTAAGCTCTATGTAGGAGCAGTGAAGGCAGCTAAAAAACATCATTTTGCTGCCACTATTAAATCATCTCTTTGCCGCCCAGCGGAGCTCTTTCGAGTTGTCCGGGGGCTTCTCCATTCAAATCCTCCGGACAGGGTGGAATCATCGGAGGCCCGCTGTAATCAGTTTGCCGATCACTTCCAGAATAAGATCTCATGTATCCGCCGGGACCTAGACTCTCAAGTTATAGCAGTAGATCCTAGTGAGGTGTCCGGAGCACAGTCTTGTCCTGTTTTGTTGGATGAGCTTCAGTTGGTTCAACTCGAGGACGTGGACAAGGTGCTTGGACAGGTACGTGCAACCACTTCGGTACTGGATCCTTGCCCTTCCTGGCTGATAAAAACTAGCAGGAATGGAACAGGTAGCTGGGCCAAGGAAGTGATAAATGCCTCTTTACGAGAGGGAGTGGTCCCGGGCTGTCTGAAAGAGGCAGTGGTGAGACCACTCCTGAAAAAGCCTTCCTTGGACCCAGACAATTTTAACAGCTACAGGCCAGTGGCGAATGTTCCATTCCTGGGCAAGGTCTTGGAACGGGTGGTTGCTGGCCAGCTCCAGGCGCTATTGGATGAAACTGATTATCTAGATCCATTTCAATCGGGTTTTAGGCCCGGTTTTGGCACTGAGACAGCCTTGGTCGCCCTGTACGATGACCTATGTCGGGAAAGAGACAGAGGGAGTGTAACTCTGTTGATTCTCCTTGATCTCTCAGCGGCTTTTGATACCATCGACCATGGTATCCTTCTGGAGAGGCTCGCGGAGTTGGGAGTTGGAGGTACTGCTTGGCAGTGGTTCCGCTCCTACTTGGCGGGTCGTCTCCAGAAGGTAGTGCTTGGGGAACATTGCTCGACACCGCGGGCTCTCCAATATGGGGTCCCGCAGGGGTCAGTTTTGTCCCCCCTGCTTTTTAATATCTACATGAAGCCGTTGGGAGAGGTCATCAGGAGTTTTGGAGTGCGTTGTCATCAGTATGCTGATGACACGCAGCTCTACTTCTCCTTTTCATCTTCTTCAGGTGAGGCTGTCGATTTGCTGAACCGTTGCCTGGCCTCGACAATGGACTGGATGAGAGTTAACAAACTGAAGCTCAATCCAGACAAGACTGAGATGCTGTTGGTGGACGGGTTCTCTGATCAGATGGTGGATATATACCCTGTCCTGGACGGGGTTACACTCCCCCTAAAGGACCGGGTTCGTAGTCTGGGAGTCTTTTTAGACTCTTCCCTCTCACTTGAGGCTCAAGTAGCCTCGGTGGTTAGGAATGCGTTTTACCAACTTCGGTTGGTAGCCCAGCTACGTCCCTATTTGAGTAAAGAGGACCTTACATCAGTGGTACATGCTCTGGTAACCTCACGTTTGGATTACTGTAATGCGCTTTACGTAGGGCTACCTTTGAAGACAGTTCGGAAGCTACAACTAGTGCAAAATGCGGCGGCCAGATTGCTGACAAGGACCAAGCGGTCCGAGCATATAACACCTGTTCTGGCCAGCTTGCACTGGTTGCCAATATGTTTCCGGGCTAGATTCAAAGTGTTGGTATTAACCTATAAAGCCTTATACGGTGCGGGACCACGATACCTTGCGGAACGCCTCTTCCGATATGAACCGGCCCGTGCACTACATTCTGCTACGAAGGCCCTCCTCCGGGTTCCAACTCACAGGGAGGCCCGGAGGGTGATGACAAGATCTAGGGCCTTCTCAGTGGTGGCCCCCGAACTATGGAACAGTCTCCCTGAGGAAGTACGCCTGGCGCCGACTCTGCTTTCCTTCCGGCGCCAGGTCAAAACCTTCCTATTCTCTGAAGCATTTTAAGTTACATTGATCTAATTTTAATAATGTTTATTGTATTGTTGATTGTATTTTAATATTATTCTGTTATTCATTGTATTTTTATACTATTTTATGTTCACCGCCCAGAGAGCTATCGCTAGTCGGGCGGTATATAAATTTAATAAATAATAAATAATAATAATAATAAATTTAATGTGACCTTAATCCTTTTTTGAGGAGGGCTGACCCCCCTTCCACAACTTCACACATTAAAGTCACATCTTGAAAGGAGGCTTCAACCGCCAAACTCCGTGGACCACATTGAGAGAAAGCTTGAAACTAGAAATGATTCTGAGCCAATACTAAATGAACATCCTAGAAATTTAAAGACTGCCTCTCTGGGCCCATCTGATCCCAGCAGCGATCCCAGCCTTATGCAGACTACCGATGATCGGAACTTTATACCCCCAGAGGTGGTTTGTCCTAATACCACAAATGATCAGGCACTTGTCCTGCATAAAACTCGAACTGTGCCCATATCTTTGTCCTGGACATCTATGAGGTGACTTGATCCAAATGAATTAGAACCTCCTCAGATAGCTGGCGCTTATAATACCAGGGCAGCCTATCTGCACAAGCCAATTATATCAAATGTCAGCAAGCTTGATCCACATTTTGACGCAATTGATTCCCTTGGGGCTGATCATATTCCATCTCTTTCTCCATCCATCAGGAAACATTCATCCTCTATTCAACCAGTCTCGATCTGACAACCAGCAAATGACTGCCATTCCAAACTTTTGATTTTATTTTGGAACATCTCGGGATGGAAGAACAAAGCGGCAGATCAGACTTTCTTGGGATATTTAAAACAGCATGACATCATCCTGCTACAAGAGACTTGGCTGGCTGAGGAACCGGACTTAAACGGTTTCACAACCTTTACTCTCGAAGCTACCCCCAGCTCCAAGAGGGGCTGCTCCAAGGGTGGTCTAAGCATATTGGTTTCTACTAAGCTCAGAATTTCTACTTTCAGACCTGATCCCCTGGAGAAGCTTGCCTTATCTCTTCTCATCTATTTTGACTGGGCGTCCTTATTACTATTCAATGTTTATCTCCCTCTCCTCCATTTAAAGACTTCAGCTAAGGCTACTATGTCAAAACATGAAGCCTATATCAACAAATTATCGATCTTATATCCTAAGGCCCTGGTGATTCTTGCTGGGGATTTTAATGCCAGAATTGGTCCGAGTGATGAAGCCCTTTTTTTTCCATTTCCAAGAGGCTCTGCTGATAATAGACCAGTTCTCGGGCATACCGGACAGATACTCAAAAGATAAAGGATTTAATTATCCTGGACTATACTTTATGCTGATGCTGAACCCCCCTTCCACCTCCATGCAACTCACATGCTGGTGAGATGCCAGATTGCCACTACCCCATCATGTCCCACTCTGTGGGAGGTCATTTAGGGGGTCCCTGGGCTTTGGGTCCTAGACATTGGCCGGTCATAGCCGTACCACTGACCAGGCACATGACAGAGGTTCTAAAATTATGCATGGGCTAGACAGGGAGGAGATTTTCAGTTTGGTTCACATTGAAAGCCAGACTAATGAAAATTACATTTTTCAAAACGATATGAGAACCAAAACATACTTCAATAGTCGCACTTATCCAGATTTTGTGATGCAGTTCTGCAACGGAACAATGTTTTTAAAAATGCATCTACTTGAGGAGAGCGTGTATATAAATGGCAATAGAAGTGAAAATTACATGCAACATGCATGCTTGCAAAAATGGGTACACTGGTCAAATCTCCATATAAAAATTGTGTTTATTAGGAGAAATTCACAGAAAAATGCTGATACATTTTCATGAGTTTTTTTTTTTAAAGCAAATTGTTGCAGAAACATGAAGAACCAAATTTAAAACTGGAAACACGAGAAGTTGAAAGAATTGAAACTGACAGATCTTTCCATCCCTAGTGTGGGCAAGAATAGAGGGAAGATTCATTTCTTTTTCTCCTCATACTAGACCTCAGAATCATCTAACGAAGCTGAATGTTGGAAGATGCTTTCTCAGAAGAGACAAAGGAAAATGTGACTTCATGCAGCACATGGCCAATCTAGGGAACTCACTCCCACTGGACGCAGTGATGGCCACCAGCTCAGGTGGCTTTAAGAAAGGATTAGACAAATTTATGGAGGAGAAGGCTATCCATGACTATGAGCCATGATGGCTGTATACTATCACTAATAACACTGGAAACATACTGGTGAATACCAGCCACTGGGAACCGGAGGTGGAGAGAGAGCTGTTGCACTCATATTCTGTTCGTAGGATCCCTGGAATAGGGATGGAAACATCTGTCAGTTTCGGGTCTCCCTGTTTCTCATTTTCCCCAATCTCAAAGTCACTTCTCCACATATCTGCAGGAATTTGTAAAAAAAAAAAAAAATCCTCATGAAAATTCTCAGCAATTTTAGTGCACATTTCTCCTAATGTACACAACTTCATAGGCAGTCTTGATTCACGTACATATTTTGAAAGCCATTTCTCATCACATAAAACATGTTTGTATGTTATTCTCTCCTCTATGTTCCTTGCTATGCATGCTTTCCCCTAATATATGCATTTTTGTATACATTGTTTGGTTGGCCAAGTACACTGCAAAATTTGATTAAGTAGAAATTTAGAAGCACAGCTGTGTTTTGGTTCTCCTATTGTTTTGAAAAGTGCAGACTTTATAGATTTGGCTTAGAACGTAAGTTGAATTGAATATGTTGCCAATCCCTACCCTAGTGGCATGCAGCTGGTCACAGATGAAAAAGAGATGCTTAATGAAGAGGATCTTTGATGTGAACCTGGAAGGCTCTTCAATCGTTCTTACGGGAGAGATTGCCAGTGGTGGATGGGGCCCATTGCGACTGGTGGGGCGGAAGGCAGAGAGCCCAACTATAGATGAACCCATAGACAATGAGAGGCATGAGACAGAGCCGATGACAGACAAAGCCAACTGGTTCCATTTTTGTACCCATCCTCCTCCCTCCAAGGGCGTTGTAAAGAAGGCACCACTGCTCTCTTTCCCATCTTCCAGAGGGACTTTTCCTAGAAATTGTAGCCTCCACATATCTGCCCTGTTCCTCCACCTCTGTGAGTGATTGTGTGTCTCTGTTTTAGAAGCCACCCTCTGGTCCTCCCTGCCCTGCTACACACCACTGAGGCATAGTCTGCAACACAAGCCCATAGACATGGGTGACAATTTGTCTTTCCAAGCTCTGCTGAATACAACCTGCCCATCTCCTCTTATGCCATGCGGGCTTGCTTCTTCATGTGTCTGTTTGTGGTGTGTATCTGTGTGTGTATGTGTTAGTTTAGTGGCTAAAATTAATCCTCTAATACTCTCAAACCAAGGAAATGCACATTGTTACTGAGCTATTCACCAGTGATGTTAATGGTTGTGGCTGAGCTCTTCCCCACTGAAGTGTTAATTTTGTACCTTTTGATTCTGTGGATGCCCTCCTGTCTTGCTAAAGGCAAGAGGTTCATAGGATACAGAGACAAAGGCACACAAGTAGAGAAGTTTCAAAGCTTTTATTTTAGAGCAGGCAAAGAAGCAAAAAGGATACAAGAAGCTACTGAGCAAAGATGATCTAAAGTCCTCTTTTCACTTGCTGGAAGCCCCAAGTAGACAACAATGGAGAGATCCCAGGTGGTGCCCAACAGGTACACAGCACCGCTGTGGTCAAGGTCTGTGTCGAAGCTCCCTTGGGCAACAATCTTAGGGACTTATATAGCTAAAAGCCCCCAAAGCTGCATCCTACATCTCAACAACAACTTCATCAATCACACCTGTTGCGATGATCATGTCCTTTATCATTGTTTGTTAAGCACCCTTTTAGAAGTTTATACTAACTTATTTGCAATTAGTTTGAAGCAACTTAATTAGTTGAACCTGTTTTGAAGGTCATGTTCCCAATCCTTATCTGTTTATGAATATTTTTTGGAGATGAGCCAAGAACATCAACTATCCAAGAACATCAACTATTCACCCTAAACAGATAAGGATTTCTCCCAAACTTCAAGGTTGTACCATCCAGTACAGATGGCTACTTTAAAGAAAACAGGTAATTAAGCTAACAAGCTTGCAATCTCTTTGAGAAAATAGCCAATTAAGCCTCAAAAGCGTGCAACAATTGTTACAGGTCATTCTGTCTCTGCATCAGACTTCTGAATCAATTTACCCTAAAGCTCCATAAACATTCCCACTTTTAAGACCCGTGTGAGTATAAGCTAGTGCATAAATCAACCACGTAAAAAAACCTCAATTCACAAGATTCCTAGAAAGTGCCTTTATAAAACACATGTCTACCAAGGAGGATTGCTAACAGGGTGAAGAGACAGAGGAGGGATGAACAGAGATACAAAACTGCTCCATAACAAGATATAATCTGCTTTAATGAGAAGATGAAGGAGCCAGAAGTTCTGAGCACATCACAAATGGCTTTTTGCCCTACTTGGTGTCATTGCTCTACGCAAGAATCAAATAAAAGTCATTTCTAACTATTTCCCAGGATCAAGCAGTATAATATATCAATCATAGCTTACAGGGGCTATATGCTCATTTGGTTAGAACAATACACTCCTTAATAGTTGTCAGTCACGCACAGGCCTGTTTCTGGCAAATGCAGGAGTTCACAGTAAGGTGAACTTGATCATTGCCTTCTTTTTCTACTATTACTACTACTAGCGATCACCCGTGACTGAGTAAGATTGTCTTCCAAAATAAGGTTGGTTGGAAGACGCCTGTGCGTGAATTTGTTTTGTGTGGGGAGATCGGTGCACCACGATCAACACACAATCTTGACAGAAAAAGGCTTTGATCCACTGGCCTGGATACCACAACAATTGGAAGTCTTTTATCTGCTGCAGCCTTCACCTGCCTTCACAGCCGTTGTAACATACACATTGTTATCCTCCGCCTGTTCTGCCATTGAGGACATTCTCATATCATTCTTTGCCTGGTTCCTCTCCCTTGACCTTACCACCGTGGGTGACCCTGCTGGAAGTACATGACTCCCGACGGCCTCGCTCATAGGGTTCATTGGAGCACGCAAGCCCACTCACCACTACAAGGTGACGATCCAGCTAGTTGCTGCTTTTTCTAGGCCTACTCACAGGTCTTATTTTAATGCTAGGATTTTTAGGGTTGGGGTCTTGAAAAGGCCTGTGGGTTTCTGCTTAGTTCCTTGTGATTCTAAAACGCATACCTTACGTTTCACAATCATGTAACTTCTAATATCTATGTATATGTGTGTGGATATATAAAAATTCTCCATTAGATTCACCCTGTAAGTTACACAGATTTTAAAAATGGGGATGTTTATTGAGCACACACAGAGAGAATCGTGACATAACCAGTGAAGCTGGTCCATTAGAATGCATGGGGCGCTGCCCCATCAACCTCTGTGCTCAGCCAACCCCACTTGACTGCCTTCTTACTCACATCCAGAGGATGGCACTGCCTGTCAACTTTCTTCTCCTTTCTCTCGGTTGCCCTGTCTAGGAGGTGCAATCGTAATTAAACAAAGACACCTTTTGTGGATCTCGATTTAGGCTTTGTTTGTTTGTATATGAAATCAAAAAGACTGGAAAGGTGTGGAGTAACTTCCAGTGATAAAAACCAAGGAAGTTATTGGACTTCCATTAAGGTTGGTCTGGAAACTGCAGTTAATGCAAAATGCTGCAGCATGATTGCTGACAGGAGTGAGATTCGGTCTCAATTAACAATTAAAGTGCTTTTATAAAATATGTGTCTACCAAGGAGGCTTGCTAACAGGATAAAGAGACAGGAGAGGAAGAACACCGAAACAGTTCTATGATATATGATACGCTTTAATGAGAAAATGAAGGAGCCAGAGGTTGTAAGCACATCACAAATGGCTCAAATACAAGGTGATGGGTGTGGCTGCGGAAAAGGAGCCTGTTCCAAAACAAGAAGTATGCATGCAAAGATCAGGAAGCCAAAGCAATAAAGTCAAAGCATCATATGAATTAACAGACATACTGAGCCCTCACAAATCCCAACAGTTGTGCAGTAGGGTCTGTGGAGCACTCGGCACTTCTGAATCCTACGTCCATCCATTCAGCCAAGGGTCAGAATCTTGTCTTCTTTCCAGGATGATCTGTCAAAGTTACGTCTGGGCTTAACATGGCCAGCCACCAGGGTAGTACCTTTCAGGATAGCAGGGGCCCCAAGGTATTGGGACATAGCTGGTGTCACAACCCCATTGAGGATAGCAGGGGCCCCAACACCTGGGGACATAGCGACGGGGAAATCGCCACCAGGGACGCTGAAGTGGTGGATAGTAGCAAGGATATTGACAGAAGGAGTCAAACAAGGAGAGGCTGTCATCTACTGTCATCTTAGAGCAGGTTGGGTTGATCTGAAATGAGATTTGGGTAGAACAAGATGATCATCTGCAAATATTGGATTAGAATCGAGATGAGGAACCTCAGGACTGGGGGCCAAGTGCAGCCCTCCAAGCCTCTCCATCCAGCCCTCAGAACTTACACACCTCACTATCCACACATCCCACCAGCTGAAATATTTTTGGCTGTCAGGAATGTGTCCCTCAATAATGCCTCTCGTTTGCCAAGGTGGAGGATGGAGTGGGGTGTTTGAGAGAGTGCAGAAATTAGCTGACAGTACAAAGGCAAAACTCCCATTTGTTGCTCCATCTGCTTTTCTGTCTGGCTTACACACCCCTGGCATGTGGCCCCTGGGAGGTTGGCCAGAAAAGAAGGTATATCTCTCCATCAGAGAGACGGGTGGAGAGAGAAAAAATGGTTCAAAGCCCTTGATGCTAAGAGTCATAGTCATGATCAAGAAAGTCACAGAAAGGAAGCAAACTATTGTGCTTCTCCTTGTGCAGATATTTCATGTGGGCAGACCCTCCACATAAGAACACGAGAAGAGTCTGTGGGATCAGGCCAATGGGTACCCTAGTCCTGGAGCCCGTTCTCACCATGGACAAACAGATGGCCCAGTGGAAATCCCAAAGGCAAGAGAGGAGCACGACAGGTCTCTCCATCTTTCTGATACCCAGCAATTGGCATTCAGAAGTATGCTATCCATGACAGCATATGTTATAAATTTAGCCATCATGGCTAGGAGCCATGCTATTGTTGCATAAATCTGCAATAAATTCCCATTTTGGTAACATTCTGTGCAAAAAAAAATTAGAGTCCCTGAAGTCACAGCAGAATTCTGGTTTGCATACAGGTCCCTGGTTCATTCTCGGGCATCTTTGAGTTCAACTAGGGGAGATTCCCTACCTTAAACCCTGGAGAGCTGCTGCCAGTCAATGTAGACAATACTGAGCTGTATGGATTCATAGAATCATAGAGTTGGAAGAGGCCTGTAAGGCCATCAACTCCAGCCCCCTGCTCAGTGCAGAAATCCAAATTAAAGCATACCTTGTAGGTGGCTGATCAGTTATCTCTTGAACATCTCCTGTGTTGGTAGGCCAATGGGCTGACCTGCTACAAGGTAGTGTCCTATGTTCTGGTTAAATTATCCTTCTATTCAGAATCATGAGGACTGGGGTCTTTTAGGGATAGGACCATAGCTTAGGGATAGAGCATGTACTTAGCATGCAGAAGATCCCAGGTTCAATCCCTAGCATTTCCACACAGGGCTGGGAAAGACTCCCTGTCTGAAAACCTGCAGAGATGCTGCCAGTCAGTGTAGACAATACTGAGGTAGATGGACCAGCGATCTGACTCAGTATAAGACAGCTCCCTATGTTCCTAAAGAACCCTCCAAATTTCCCTCTTTAAGAAGTGTTTGGAGTCCCCTGACATTTTCAGCTATGCCCGTTGCACAGACTCTTTCCTCAACAGGACTAGAACCCAACCCATGCAGAACACTCAGGATCTGTAAGAAGCATCTGAACCCCACACCACAGCTTCACTGAAATATTTATTTGGACATCCCCCCAGAATTTTGTCCAAGGAGGAACTTGCATATTTAGCTAAACCTTAGTAGGAAAAATCCATTTAAGAACTCTCAGAGAAAAAAGAGATTTCAGCCACCATCAACCCCAGAAACGAGAAAGAAATTACCTGCTTTCCTAGTGGATCTGATGAGATGTTTTCGAAGTATCGGACACTTGTGGAGTAACCAACTGTGGGGGAGCCCTTTTTATATGGTCTGTTGGTGTGCCTACAGGAAGTCCTGCTCAGTTCCACATATAAAAAATGAATACTCAGATCTTTATTTGTCCAATGTTTAATTAAAACTCTCTAATTATTTTTTCCTTCATTGTTTCACATGGTATCTTTCATCTAGCCTTCACGGGATGAAGCAGGTGAGCACCTAAGGCTATGTGGGAGGGAAATTAAAGTTTATTAAGGCTAAAATGCCATACCCACTTGCCTGCAAGTACCATGGCACTCAATGGGACTTGCTTTTCGGTAGACATTGCAGGATCGTGCTGGAAGTTCAACTTAGAATATGCCTTCTATGTTAAATTTTACCTTTGTAGTCCCTTTAGTACCAATCCCTATATATGTGTGTGTGTGAGAGAGAGAGAGAGTATTGTATTTTATGTATTTTAATTGTATTTTATGTATTTAAATATTTTTGTGATTTTAGTGTTTACAATTTTATTATGTACATGTTTGATTTCATTTTTGTAAGCCGCCCTGAGTGCCCTATTATAGGCTAGAATGGCGGGATAGAAATCTTTGAAAGAAAGAAAGAAAGAAAGAAAGAAAGAAAGAAAGAAAGAAATGTCTTTAATGTGACCTTAATCCTTTTTTGAGGAGGGCTGACCCCCCTTCCACAACTTCACACATTAAAGTCACATCTTGAAAGGAGGCTTCAACCGCCAAACTCCGTGGACCACATTGAGAGAAAGCTTGAAACTAGAAATGATTCTGAGCCAATACTAAATGAACATCCTAGAAATTTAAAGACTGCCTCTCTGGGCCCATCTGATCCCAGCAGCGATCCCAGCCTTATGCAGACTACCGATGATCGGAACTTTATACCCCCAGAGGTGGTTTGTCCTAATACCACAAATGATCAGGCACTTGTCCTGCATAAAACTCGAACTGTGCCCATATCTTTGTCCTGGACATCTATGAGGTGACTTGATCCAAATGAATTAGAACCTCCTCAGATAGCTGGCGCTTATAATACCAGGGCAGCCTATCTGCACAAGCCAATTATATCAAATGTCAGCAAGCTTGATCCACATTTTGACGCAATTGATTCCCTTGGGGCTGATCATATTCCATCTCTTTCTCCATCCATCAGGAAACATTCATCCTCTATTCAACCAGTCTCGATCTGACAACCAGCAAATGACTGCCATTCCAAACTTTTGATTTTATTTTGGAACATCTCGGGATGGAAGAACAAAGCGGCAGATCAGACTTTCTTGGGATATTTAAAACAGCATGACATCATCCTGCTACAAGAGACTTGGCTGGCTGAGGAACCGGACTTAAACGGTTTCACAACCTTTACTCTTGAAGCTACCCCCAGCTCCAAGAGGGGCTGCTCCAAGGGTGGTCAAAGCATATTGGTTTCTACTAAGCTCTATGGACTCTACTATGGACTTTTAATAATAATAATAATAATAATAAAATTAAATTTCTTTGCCACCTATCTGGCCAATGGCCACTCTAGGCGACTTACAAAATCGTTAAGATACAATTAATAAAATACAGTGATACAATATAAAAACAATACGTCTGCAACAACAATATTAAAACTGGGCAGGAGGCATTACAGTTATAACAATTAACCCTCCCCGGATACCCCGAAGGCCTGTTGAAAGAGCCAGGTCTTTAAGGCTTTCCGAAATACATTTAGGGAAGAGGCGTGCCGGAGATCTTGTGGGAGGGAGTTCCAAAGAGTGGGGGCCGCCACTGAGAATGCCCTTTTAGGCCCCTTCCAACTCTAGTATTCTAGGATTCGATGATCCCTAGTGGCAGAGGGCTCCTTCCTCACAATGCCTTCCTTATTCTGCCTCTTAATGCCAGTAGTGAAATTGTCAACCAGGGATGTCCTGTTGTGCCATCATACTGCCCAAAGGTCATCTGGTTGGCTGTGGTGAAAACAGAATGCTGGACTCGATAGGGCAGGGATAGAGAACTTGTGGCCATCCAGGTGTTGCTGGACTACAACATCCATCATCTCTGCCCTTTGGTCATACTGGCTAAGGCTGGTGGGATTTGGAGTCCAACAACATCTGAAGGTTCACAACAGTTCCCCATCCCTGACGTAGGTCTTCAGATGGTCAAATAAATTAACCTATTTTCTAACCATTAAAAAAGTGTTGAAATAAATCACAAACATTTCTCTAGGTGGTGCTGCTGATGGAATTACAGTAATGATCCTTGATTAGAGCTGATGCCCAATTTCATCTCAAGCAAAATGTGAGGTGTGTTGGGTATGATTGGTCAGAGAATGGCAGGAGGAGAAGGGGTTCTATTCAGGCAACACCTCTGAAAGAATTTTCAAAAGAATTCAAGAAATTTTGGGTAACGAGAACGATTCCTCAGCGATCTCATGGATCTTCAGAAATTCCTTGCTGGTCATAAATGTTTTAGATATCAGTTTTCCCATGTCACAAATGAGTCTCAATTAAAGGGCACAACTAGGTGTGCTTCATAAGAGATCACTCACCCCATCTCTTTTGAGAAAACTCATATCATAAGCTCAGTGATCCCCACAATTATATCTAACTGCTGCAATTGTGGTTACTAAGAATAAGTGCTTCTTTGTCACTCCATCTCCTTCCAGCATAATATGTCTGAAAAGGCAGGTGTTTTGCCCAATGACACTGTTGCAGAAACTGTCTCAGTGCAAGGATATTAAACAAAGACACCTGTCAAGGATGTCCCTTGGAGCTTTTTTCTTTCTTTCTTTTTTTGCCAACTAGTCAAATGACATTGTCCTCAAAAGACTGGAAAGGTGGGGTGTTGCTTCCTGTGATAAAAAAAAATAAGGACGTTATCGGACTTCCATTGAGGTTAGTCTAGAAACTGCAGTTAATGCAGAATGCTGCAGCATTATTGCTGACAGAAGTGAGATTCGGTCAAGATATTATGCCTCTCCTCTGAGATCTGCACTTGCTGTTGATTTGTTAATGGAACAAGTTCAAGAATGAACAGCTTGTGACCCAATTTATTTAAGGCAGAAGTAAGCAACTTTGTCTTGTAAGCAAGGCGGATCCTTCTTTCTATACCCTTCTTTCCATATTCATGCAGGATCAAGTTTGATAGGTCGGGGGTGCTTCCTGCTTATGAATCAGTTGACATCACAATGATGTCAGGTGCTGTTGTGCTTTGAAGTTCTGCCTGCTCAGTCTTCGAAGCACAGAGAGGGGCCATCTGAAAGCCCTTTCGCAAATAGCCCCACACAGCTCTTTAAAACTCTGAAAACCAGAGGTTTGAAGTGCAGCAGAAAAAGCATTATATTCAAAAAAGCTTTTCAAACTTAGAGAACCTCATGATGAAATTGCTGAGCTATTTGTTCCAGATAGATAAATAAAAAATTAAAGCCCCATCACCCTCAGTCAGCAAGGCCAATAGTCAGGTCTGATGGGATGTGGGATCCAGCAACATCTGGAGGGCTACAGTTTCTCCTCATGTGATACAAACTAGGGAGAGGGAACCTGTATCTCTCCAGATGTTACTGGACTCCAGTTCCCGTCATCTCTGACATGGGTCATGCTTGCAGGGGCTGATGGGATTTGGACTCCAACAACATCTGGAGGACACCACATTGGTGAAGGTTGCTATGATAACTTAACTGAGCTCAACAGCACTTATGGGAATGGGGAACCAGTGGCCCTTCACAAATGGCTGGATTACAATGTTCCATGCACAACATGGAATAATGGCTTTAGCTACAGGAAGCCAGATTTCAACTGAACATCAGAAAAAACTTCCTAACTGTTAGAGCTGTGGAGACAATTACCAAGGGAGGTGGTGGGCTCTCCAACACTGGAGGCATTCAAGAGGCAGCTTGACAGCCACCTGTCAGGAAGGCTTTAATTTGGATTCGTGCATTGAGCAGCGATTTGGACTCAGTTGCCTTATAGGCACCTTATAATTCTACTATTCCCCTTGATGGATCGTCACCTCGTAGTGGTGAGTGGGCTTGAGTGCTCCAATGAACCCTATGAGCGATGCCGTCGGGAGTCATGTACTTCCGGCAGGGTCACCCATGGCGGTAAGGTCAAGGGACAGGAACCAGTCAAAGAACAATCCAAGAAAGTCCTCAACGGCAGAACAGGTGGAGGATAACAATGTGTACGTTACAACAGCTATGAAGGCTGCAGCAGATAAAGGACTTCCAATCGTCATGGTACCCATGCCATTGGATCAAAGCCTTTTTCTGTCAAGATTGTGTGTTGATCATGGTGCACCAATCTCCCCACATAAAACAAATTCATGCACAGGCGTCTTCCATAACAAAAGTCCCATAGCGATTGGCAAGTGGCGACGGGGGCAGGACTGTGAAATCCAGAAGCCCCTAGTCATGGTCTGGTACATCAGCGGTGGAGACAGATTCAGACGGATCAATTGTGAAAGACTATATTTTGGAAGACAATCTTACTCGGTCACGAGTGATAGCCAAGAAGAAGAAATTCTTCTGTTCTATGATACTATGATTTTATGGTTCTTCATCCTTTGCCATTGGGCCTGCTGGCCAGGGTTGTAGTCCAAAAACATCTGGAGGTCCACAGGGTCCCAATTCCTCATTCTACATATATGTTCTCTTGCCTGATCATAATTCTTGGAATTCAGCTCCCATCATCCATAACTATTGGTCATGCTTGCTGTGGACGATGGGAGTTGAGGATCCAAATATCTAACTCACAAGTTGTAACTGAGTTTATACGTCACAAGCATCTTGAATTTGGTGTATCGTAAGAATATAAGTACAAATGAAGAACCTGATGACTCAGGCTAAATACCCATCTACTTCATCATCTACGTCCCAAGCTGGCCAACCAGGTAGCAATGGAATCCCAAAAGGAACACCTGAATGCCTCTCCCTTGCAATTCCCAGCTACTGGCCATCTTAGGTATATTTCCAGCAACAGTGGAGAGGTACTAAAAAGTTATTGGGGCTGGTAGCCACGGATATCCTTCTTCTACATACATTTCTGTAACCCTTTTTTAAAGCCACCCAAGTTGGTGGCCATCGCTGCCTCCTGTGGGAGCAGATTCCACCGTTTAATTGTGTGTTCTGTAAAGACGTTATTTTTCTTCTCTTCTAAATCTTGCAACATTCAGCTTCATTGGATAGCCCTGTGTTCTAGTATTATGAAAGAAGGAAAACAGTTTTCTCTCTGTCCACTTTGGCCAAGCCATGCAGGACTGTATAGACTCTGCTCTCTGCCTGGTCAGTGGTACAGCTAGGACTGGATCTGGGGCCCAGAACCCTGACACCCCCCAAAAGACCACCCCCCAGAGAGGGACACATGATGCAATCAGTTTCAAGCAGGCCCCTCATCAATACCGGGCCTTTCTGGAGTTGGAGGTCCACCTCCCAAAAGGGACACTCTCACACAAAAGACATTTCTTCTTCAATATATTCTAAAATGAACTGAAAATGAACAACCTCACTATGTCTACTCAGAAGGAAACCCCATTGTGTTTGGTTGCAGGGAAGTGGAGATGGGATTACAACCTTAATAAGATATTCCCCTCCCCAAATTCCACATAGCTACACTCAGGGGTTCACCAGGTTCCGATGGGAAGCAAAGGTTGGATGAAAAAAACCATGTGAAACAAGGAAAGAACAATAATTAGAGACATTCAGCTAAACATATGCTAATTAAACATCTGACAATTAATTTTTACTTCCTGGAGTTGAGCAAGACTCATTTCCCTAGGCATACCAGTGAACTGTATAAAAGGGACTCTACCCAACGGGTTGCTCCAAAAGCGTCTGATATTCCTAAAGCATCTCCTCAGATCCAGAAGGAAAGCAGGTAATTTCTTTCCAGTTGAAGGGCTTGATGGTGGCTGTTGAGATACATCTTTTCCCTGTGGGTTCTTAAATATCAGACTACCTAGATTCTTTTTTGGCTGAATTTTACCTAAAGTGAAATGTCAATCAGAATTTCAAATTCCTCCTCTGCAAAAACTCTGGAGGAATGTCAAAATGGATGTTTCATCCATGTGTGGTGTTCAGATGTACCTCGTTGGTGTTGACTGCCCAGTATAAGTTCTAGGCCTGTTGAAGAAAACATCTGTGCAGTGGGCATAGCTCAAAATGTTTGGGGACTCAACTTGCCAACAAACACTTCCTAAAGAGAAGCTTCAAGGAAAATTAAGAGAGTCTTACTTGGACAAAGGAAGTTGCCTTATACTGTCACAGACCCTTGGACAATCTAGCACAGTACTGTCTACGTAGTCTGGCAGCTAACATGGTGGCTATATCTAACCTGCATTGTTGAAGGAAATGGATCTATGAGTGCCAGTTGCTGGAAAACACAGGAGGGGAGAGTTGTTGTTGCACTCAGGTCCTCCTTGTGGGCTTCCCAGAAGAGGCACTTGGTTGACCATTGTAGGAGAGGAATGTAGGTCTAGATGGGCCATTAGCATGATGCAGACAGCTTTTCTTATGTTCTTCTGTGATGTTCTTATTTGGAAGGTCTGCTCACATTAAGTACCTGCACAAGTAGAAGCAAAAGAGTTCATTTTCTTCTCTTAATGGGCCTCTTTGTTGTGGCTAAGATGACTAGGATCAGGACTGTTGGAGTAATTTTCTCTCTCCGCACCCCTCTCTCTGATTGAGATATGTACTACATTGCTTTCTGGGCTGCCTTCCAAGGGCCACATGCCTGGGGTGTGTGGGCCAGAGACAAAATCAGATGGAGCGACCAATGGAACCTTGATCTTTGTACTGTTGGCTAATTGCTACACTCGCTCACACACACCTCTCTATCCTCCAGCCAGGCAAGCAAGAGGCTTTATTGGGGGACACTTTCCTGACAGCCAAAAATATTTGGGATATGAAGCAGGGCCGGTGAAGGGTGTGGTTCTTGAGGGGTGTGAGTTCTGAGGGCCAGATGCTTGGAGGGTTGCATGTGGCCCCCAGTCATGAGCTTCCTCATTTCAAATAATCTAATACTTCTAAATTATCTTGCTCTACCCTAATCTCATTTCAGATCTACCCTCCCTGCTCTAAGATGGCTCCAGGATTGAACAACATCCTGTTGGGTGACTTCTATCATCCAGAAGATGACAACCTCCTCTTTGACTCCTTCTGTCAATATCCTGGGTGCTACCCACCACGTCAGCGTTATGGCTGTTATTATCCTGGTGGTTACCCCCAATATCCTGGCTGTGTGATGCCTTACCCCAAACAGTGGTGTGACCCCTACTATCCCAAACAGTGGTGTGGCCCCTACTATCGTCAAAAAGGCTGGGGCAACTGCTATTCCCCAAAGCTCTACCCTGGTTGTGGCTGGCCATGTTAAGCCCAGACACAACTCTGACCGAACATCCAGGAAAGAAGACGCACGATTCTGCCCCTCACACGAATGAACTGACAGTGTTCAGAAATGTTGAGCACACCAGAAACCTCGTTGCACAACCAATGGGATTTGTGAGAGTTCAGCACTTCTGTTAACACTTCATGTGGTGCTTTGACTTTATTCTTTGGTTTCCTAATCTCTGCATCCTTATGTTTAACAGTAATCTGTTTCCCATTCACACCTGTTGCCTTGTATTGAAGCCATTAGTGAAGCCCTCAGACCGTTGCCAGAGGCACTTTGTCTGGGCTTGGATGAAGGATGCTCACTCCACAACACCAAAGGGAAGCTTGGAGTTGGGAAATGTTGACTTTGCATCAATCCACAATGATACCTCAGCTTTGTCTTTGCGATATTGGTCCCAGAAAGCAAGATGTCTTCATGATTGTTTTTTCCATGTTCCCTGTTGCACTAATCTGCATTTCCAATGGGCCATTTCTACTGGCTCCTTCCTTTGTTTTTGCAATAAAGTATTCAACATATCATACAACAATTTTGTTTTATTTCCTTCCCTTTCCTTTCTCTTCATCCTGTTAGCAAACCACTTCAGTAAACCCGTATTTCATAGAATCATAGAACAGTAGAGTTGGAAGGAGCCTATAAGGCCATCGAGTTCAACCCCCTGCTCAATGCAGGAATCCAAATCAAAGCATTCCCGACAGATGGCTGTCCAGCTGCCTCTTGAATGCCTCCAGTGTCAGAGAGCCCACTACCTCTCTAGGTAATTGGTTCCATTGTCATATGGCTTTAACAGTTAGGAAGGTTTCCTGATATATACACACTTACTAGAAGTGTCCTGAATTAGGACCTTTAGGCAATGGCAATAGTGTCTCTTAGCAGATTCACCCTGTATCCAACACAGGTTTTAAAAATGGGGATGGTTGTTGAACACACAGAGAGAGAGAATCACAACAACATAGCCGGTGAAGCTTGTCCATTTGAACTCATGGGGCACTGCCCCATCAACTTCAGTCTGTGCTCAACCAACCCCACTTGTCTGCCTTATCTGCTCCGGAGTACAGCACTGTCTGTCAACTTCCTTCTCCTTAGTCTCAGTATTGCCCCTTGTAGGGAGGAAGATGGTGACAAAATGGGAATGGGTTTTCTCTGCATTTCTTTGGTCTGCTGTTGGCCTTCCGCCCCACCAGTTTCAATGGGCATCAGCTCCCGCTGCAATTAACACTTCCTTCAGGAATAGCTCAGCAACAATAGTGTGGGATTGGAATGGATTATGTCTGTGGGTCCACTCCAAGCCTATAATCCTGTATCGGAGTGTTGGGGTCTGCAGTGCAAGAGACCTGCTGAACTGATCAAGTCAATTCCTTTCATAAGTTAATAGTTCTGGCCAAGCCAGTGTCTTTGTAAGTTAATAGGCTTGTTGAGTTGCTGATGTGCATGTCAATGACTTGGCTAAAAAGAGATGTGTTGGTATAGAAAAGATGAGAGCCCTCCCCACTCATCTGGCTTGGGCAGGAGATAGATTTTATTTTAGTCTAGTGTGGAGCTGGAAGCTGGAATGACACAGAAAGGCTGGTCTCGTTCTCTGTGCTGAAGCCCAAGCTATGGCTTTGGAGACTCTCCCAGGAGCAGATGGGGAAGTAAGATCTTTTGGACTGTTAATGCTATGAGCCGCCTCCATCTTACGTTGAGGTTGTATATAGATGTAAATAAACCATATCTCCTAAAGACACCACACACCACACTGACCTTCATTCCAATTAAACCGACCCCTGGGTAAACTCTGGAACCCTTGAAAGTCCCTGAGTTTGAAAGGGAATTAGACAAATTTATGGAGGAGAAGGTCATCCATGGTTATTATCAGTGATGGCTGTATACCATCTCTGCTGTCACTGAAAGTATACCTGTGACAAACAGCCGCTGGGAATTGGGAGAGAGAGCTGTTGCATTCAGATCCTGCTTGTCTGTTCCCTCGAATAGGGATGGAAACATCTGTCAAACTGGGTTCTCTCCATTTCTCATTTCCCCCAATCTCAACGTTGTTTCTCCACATTTCTGCATTTTTGTAAAAAAAATCCTCATGAAAATTCTCCAGCAATTTTAGTGCAGATTTCTCCTAGCAAACGCATTTTCGTAGGCAGTTTTTACTAACGTACATATTTTTGCAAGCCATTTCTCATCATATCATACATTTTGTTTGTTACTTTCACTCTTATATTCATGTTTATGCACACTTTCGCCTAACACCTGCATTTTTGTATACATTGGCTGGCAACCTGAACTGCAAAATTTGAAAAAGTACAAATCTAGAAGGATCGTTGTGTTGCTGGTCTCATATTGTTTTGGAAAGCGTGAATTTGATAGATTTGGCTTTGAATGCAAACTGAATCACATTTCTCTCCCATCCCTACCCCTGACCTTTGGCCATGTTATCTGGAAGTCATAGAAGTTGGACACCAGCAGTATCTAGTTCACCATCCCTAACTCTATGTTAAGAACACGAGAAAAACCTTGCTGAATCAGGGACCTTGAATCCTTCCTGCAAAAATGTTGGTCTGGAGCCACCCTTTATAGGGTGAACAATATTAGTCCTACTCTGAACTTAATAGACCTAGGTTGTTCATGTCCATTAATTTCAATGGGTCTACCCATAGGGTGGCATCCAACTAATTTATAATCAGAGGACACCCATTGAAATTGATGAACCTAAGGAGATCATGTCCATTACTTTCAGTGGGTCTTCTCTGAGTAGGACTAACATTGGATACAACCTATATTTTAATTGATGCTTACTGTTTTAATCATCCTAAATTGTAAACCAATAAATTAAAAAAAAAATTCCTAGATCTCTAGTTAAAAACAATTGTTTTTTTAAAAAAATAGTTGCTTGATTTGCAGCTTTGTTGATTCTCATTTTATGTTGTACGTCATCCAGTAATCTATTGTTGTCGGTTGACCAATGAATGGAATAAATAAAATAGAGGCAATTAGAGTATAGTGTTTCAGTCTCATATTGGTTGGGGAAGTATGAATTTGATAGATTTGGCTCGGAATGTGAACTGAATTTCTCGGCTGTCCCTACCCTAGAGGCATGAAGCTGGTCTCAATTGAAAGAAGATGCTGAATGAAGTGGATCCTTGGTCTGACCCTCGAAGGCTGTTCTCTGGTTCTTATGGAAGAGATTGCCAGTGGTGGCTGGCACCCATTAGGACTGGTGGGGCGTGTAATGGGACAGCCCAGACAGTAGCTTAAAAGACAGATATAATGTGCTGAAATAATTAGATAAAATTATAATGGCTTAACTTGTAGCTTAGTAGAAGGAATAAGTTCCCTTTTTAAAAAGGGTTTCTTCAACCCTCCATTCCAGACAAAGCATTGCTTTCTTATAAAACAGAGTACTGTACAAGATAAAAAAGTCTGGGCACACAGCCAATGTGTTATGTTAACTGTCAATATGAAGTAAGAGGTATAGAGAGCTTTGGGGAGGCAGCAAATGCTGTTTCCAGCAGGCAGCAAATGCCGCCTCTAGTGGGCAGCATACTTAGTAAAGCCGTGGGAACATGCCTTCCCTTTGAAAAGAAAGTGTCGAAAAGACTAGGTTTTATAGCACACAGGAGCCCTCTCAGTTCTGTTGGCATGGGGAATTAAAGAAAGCAGGAGACGGCCATCCATATATTCCATCCATGACATCTGATGGGGCTGTATCATGACATGTATTTCCATGTACTTTATAATTTTGGCTCTGTGATATGACTTAGAGTTTAACTCAGTCCTTCATCTATTGTAACTTGGTTTAACTAAGATGTGCCTTCAGAATCTTATACTTTGATGATAAATGGATATCCAGCAACTACTGTCATGCTGAGAAATATCCCTATTCTTCTGTTTTTATAATAATGGTTAAGGCCACCTCAAATGCATTTTATTAGTTGTAATGTGCAAGATATGATTAATAGCATATATTATAAATACTGTTCTGTTTTCTGAATTCTTAGTCCCAAACAGAAAATTTCTGGTACCTCCCAAGATTCACAAATTCTTGAGTGGGGTCTCCTCTATTCTCCACCTATACTAGACGACTGATGTTGATAACCTATGAGTCTAGGTGAATTAGTGTTCGAAATACAAGCACTCTAAGTAGACATGGAGGAAGAGAAAAAGCAAGAATTCTCAACCCCATGCATTCACTGGCAAGTGAGCTAGTCTCACCAGCATCAGATGGCGCCCAACGTGGAACTCCATAAGACAGCAGCCTTGCTTATTATGCCTCTCAATGCCAGTAGTGAAATTGACAACTAGCAATGTCCTGTTATGCCATCATACTGGTCTTGTCCTTATTTATTGGATGAGTTTCAGTCTGTACAGCTTGAGGATGTTGACAAGATCCTTGGACTGGTGCGGGCGACCACATCTGTTCTGGACCCTTGCCCCTCTTGGCTGGTGAAAGCTGGCAGGACTGGAACCGCCGGCTGGGCCAAGGAGATAATAAACGCCTCTTTGAGAGAGGGAGTGGTCCCTGACTGCCTAAAAGAGGCGGTAGTGAGACCACTCCTGAAGAAATCCTCTTTGGACCCAGATAACCTGAACAACTATAGACCTGTGGCGAATGTTCCGTTCTTGGGCAAGGTACTGGAACGGGTGGTTGCCGGCCAGATCCAGGGGCTCTTGGATGACACTGATTATCTTGATCCATTTCAATCCGGTTTTAGGCCCGGTTTTGGCACCGAAACAGCCTTGGTCACCCTGTACGATGACCTTTGTCGGGAGAGGGACAGGGGGAGTGTGACTCTGTTGATTCTCCTTGATCTCTAAGCTGCTTTTGATACCATCGACCATGGTATCCTTCTGGGAAGACTCACGGAGTTGGGAGTTGGGGGTACTGCTTGGCAGTGGCTCCGCTCCTACTTGGTGGGTCGCCACCAGAAGGTAGTGCTTGGGGAACATTGCTCGATACCCTGGACTCTCCATTGTGGAGTCCCGCAGGGATCGGTACTGTCCCCCATGCGTTTCAACATCTACATGAAGCTGCTGGGTGCGGTCATCAGGAGTTTTGGGACGCGTTGTCATCAGTACGCTGATGACACGCAGCTCTATTTCTCCTTTTCATCCTCCTCAGATGAGGCTGTTAACGTGCTAAACCATTGCCTGACCGCGATAATGGACTGGATGGGAGCTAACAGACTGAAGCTCAATCCAGACAAGACTGAGACGCTGTTGGTGAATGCCTTCTCTGCTCAGATGGTGGATGTTCATCCTGTTGTTGATGGGGTTACACTCCCCTTGAAGGAACAGGTTCATAGCTTGGGAGTTCTTTTCGATCCTTCCCTGTCTCTTGAGGCCCAGGTGGCCTCGGTGGCACGGAATGCTTTTTACCATCTTCGATTGGTAGCCCAGCTACGTCCCTATCTGGACAGTGACGACCTCGCTTCCGTTGTTCATGCTCTGGTAACTTCTAGATTGGACTACTGCAACACGCTCTACGTGGGGCTGCCCTTGAAGACTGTTCGGAAACTACAGCTAGTCCAGAATGCAGCGGCCAGATTGCTGATGCGGACCAGAAGGTCCGCTCATATAACACCTGTTCTGGCCCGTCTGCACTGGCTTCCTATTTGTTTCCGGGCTAGATTCAAAGTGCTGGTTTTGACCTATAAAGCCCTACACGGCATGGGACCGCAATACCTGGTGGAACGCCTCTCCCAATATGAACCTACCCGTACACTATGCTCAACATCTAAGGCCCTCCTCCGAGTACCATCCCATCGAGAGGCTCGGAGGGTGATGACTAGAACCAGGGCCTTTTCAGTAGTGGCCCCCGAACTGTGGAACAGTCTCCCTGATGAGGTGCGCCTGGCGCCGACGCTGCTATCTTTTCAGCGCCAGGTGAAAACCTTTTTATACTCCCAGGCATTTTAAAGTGTATTTTAAACAGCATTTCCGTATTTTGGATGTTGTTTGGTTCGTTATTGTTTGTTTGTTTTTATTATTATTTATTGTATTTATTGTATTTATATATTGTGCTTGTTTTTATCTTTTTGTACACCGCCCAGAGAGCCTTCGGGCTTAGGGCGGTATATAAATTAAACTAAATAAATAAATAAATCATACTGCCCAAAGGTCATCTGGTTGGCTGTGGTGAAAACAGAATGCTGGACTCGATAGGGCAGGGATAGAGAACTTGTGGCCATCCAGGTGTTGCTGGACTACAACATCCATCATCTCTGCCCTTTGGTCATACTGGCTAAGGCTGGTGGGATTTGGAGTCCAACAACATCTGAAGGTTCACAACAGTTCCCCATCCCTGACGTAGGTCTTCAGATGGTCAAATAAATTAACCTATTTTCTAACCATTAAAAAAGTGTTGAAATGAATAACAAACATTTCCCTGGGTGGTGCTGCTGATGGAAGGTTGTGATGCTGCAGTTCTGAATTACAATAATGATCCTTGATTAGAGCTGATGCCCAATTTCACCCCAGACAAAATGTGAGGTGTGTTGGGTGTGATTGGGCAGAGAATGGCAGGAGGAGGAGAGGGTCTCTTCAGGCAACACCTCTGAAAGAACTTTAGAAAGAATTCAAGAAATTTTGGGTAATGACCAGAATTTCTCAGTGATCTCATGGATCTTCAGAAATTGCTTGCTGGTCATAAAAGCTTTAGACATGTGTTTTGATATCAACAAATGAATCTTGATTAATGAGAGCAAAAAAGCTTGCTTCATAAGAGATCACTCACCCCATCTCTTTTGAGAAAACTCCTATCATAAGCTCAGCCATCCCCACAATTATTTCTAACTGCTGCAATTGTGGTTAGTAAGAATGTGTGCTTCTTTGTCATTCCATCTCCTTCCAGCATAATATATGTGAAGGGGCAGCTCTTTCTCCCAATGACACTGTTGCAGAAACTGTCTCGGTACAAGGGTATTAAACAAGGACACCTGTTATGGATGGGGTTTTTTCTTTCTTTTTTTTTGCCAACTAGTCAAATGACATTAAGTCTTCAAAAGACTGGAAAGGTGGGGCATTGCTTCCTGTGATAAAAAAAAAGGACTTTATGGGACTTCCATTGAGGTTGGTTTGGAAACTGCCGATAATGCAGAATGCTGCAGCATTATTGTTGACAGAAGTGAGATTTGGTCAAGATATTATGCCTCTCCATTGACATCTGCACTAGCTGTTGATTTGTTAATGGAACAAGTTCAAGATTGAACAGCTTGTGACCCAATTTATTTAGGGCAGAAGTAAGCAACTTTGTCTTGTCAGCAAGGTGGATCGTTCTTTCCATACTCTTGTTTGTTTCCATATCCATGCAGGACCAACTCTGATAGGTCAGGGGTGCTTTCTGCTGAATCAGCGGGCATCACAATGATGTTAGGTGATGTTGTACTTTGAAGTTCTGAAGTTCTATGTACATTTGTCTAATCATCTTTTAAAGCCAGGGACTTCCAGGGGTTCCAGCACTTACCCAGAGTTATGTTGTGATTCTATGTATGTGCGCTCAATGTGTGTGCGCCCATTTTTAAAACCTGTGTAAGATACAGGGTGAATCTCCTGAGAGGCACTATTGCCATTGCCCAAAGGTCCTAATTCAGGAGACTCCTAGAACGTGACAATATGAAATACAGGTTTACTGAAGTGGTTTGCTAACAGGATGAAGAGAAAGGAAAGGGAAGGAAATAAAACAAAATTGTTGTATGATATGTTGAACACTTTATTGAGAAAATAAAGGAAGGAGCCAGTAGAAATGGCCCATTGGAAATGCAGATAAGTGCAACAGGGAACATGGAAAAAGCAATCATGAAGACATCTTGCTTTCTGAGCTGGACGTCCCAAAGGCAAAGTTGCAGCATAATAGTGGACTGAGGGAAAGCCAACAAGGCCCATCTCCAATCTTCCTTTTGGTCTTGTGGAGTGAGCATCCTTCATCCAAGCCCAGATGAAGTGCCTCTGGCAACGGTCTGAGGGCTTCACTAATGGCTGCAGTACAAGGCAACAGGTGTGAATGGGAAACAGATTACTGTTAAACATAAGGATGCAGAGATTAGGAAACCAAAGAATAAAGTCAAAGCACCACATGAAGTGTTAACAGAAGTGCTGAACTCTCACAAATCCCATTGGTTGTGCAACGAGGTTTCTGGTGTGCTCAACATTTCTGAACACTGTCAGTTCATTCGTGTGAGGGGCAGAATCGTGCGTCTTCTTTCCTGGATGTTCGGTCAGAGTTGTGTCTGGGCTTAACATGGCCAGCCACAACCAGGGTAGAGCTTTGGGGAATAGCAGTTGCCCCAGCCTTTTTGACGATAGTAGGGGCCACACCACTGTTTGGGATAGTAGGGGTCACACCACTGTTTGGGGTAAGGCATCACACAGCCAGGATATTGGGGGTAACCACCAGGATAATAACAGCCATAACGCTGACGTGGTGGGTAGCACCCAGGATATTGACAGAAGGAGTCAAAGAGGAGGCTGTCATCTTCTGGATGATAGAAGTCACCCAACAGGATGTTGTCCAATTCCAGAGCCATCTTAGAGCAGGGAGGGTAGATCTGGAATGAGATTAGGGTAGAGCAAGATAATTTAGAAGTATTAGATTAGAATTGAAATGAGGAAGCTCATGACTGGGGCCCAAATGCAGCCCTCCAAGCCTCTCCATCTGGCCCTCAGAACTCACACCCCTAACTAGTCAACCCCATTGTCCACATCCCTCATTGGCCCTGCTTCATATCCCAAATATTTTTCGCTGTCAGGAAAGTGTCCCTCAATAAAGCCTCTTGTTTCCCTAGATGGAGGATAGAGAGGTGTGTGTGAGCGAGTGTAGCAATTAGCCAACAGTACAAAGATCAAGGTTCCATTGGTCGCTCCATCTGATTTTGTCTCTGGCCCACACACCCCAGGCATGTGGCCCTTGGAAGGCAGCCCAGGAAGCAATGTAGTACATATCTCAATCAGAGAGAGTGATGGGGAGAGAGAAAATTACTCCAACAGTCCTGATCCTAATCATTTTAGCCACAACAAAGAGGCCCATTAAGAGAAGAAAATGAACTCTTTTGCTTCTACTTGTGCAGATATTTAATGTGAGCAGACCTTCCAAATAAGAATATCACAGAAGAACATTAGAAAAGCCGGCTCCATCATGCTAATGGCCCATCTAGTCCTGCATTCTGCTCCCACAATGGTCAACCAAGTGCCTCTTCTGGAAAGCCCACAAGGAGGACATGAGTGCAACAACAACTCTCCCCTCCTGTGTTTTCCAGCAACTGGCACTCATAGATCTATTTCCTCCAACAATGCAGGTTAGTTATAGTGATAATCTTACCTGCCAGACTACGTAGACATTACTGAGCTAGATTGCCCAAGGGACTGTGACAGTATAAGGCAACTTCCTTTTTTCCAGCAAGACTCTCTTAATTTTCCTTGAAGTTTGTCTTTAGGAAGTGGCAAGTGGACTCCCCAAACATTTTGAGCTATGCCCACTGCAGCGGCACTTTCCTCAATAGGACTAGAACTCCTCCTGGGCACTCAACACCAATGAGATACTTCCAAATACCATGCATGACTGAAACATCCATATTCACATTCATTTCCTTTGACCTTTCACATTAAGTATAATTCAGCCAAAAAAGAATCTATGTAGTCTGATATATAAGAACCCACAGAGAAAAGAGGTATCTCAATAGCCAACCTCAAGCCCATCAACTGGAAAGAAATTACCTGCTGTCCTTCTGGATCTGATGGGATGCTTTTGGAATATCAGATGCTTTTGGGTAGAGTCCTTTTTATATGGGTATTGGAGTGCCTAGGGGAAGTGAGTCTTGTTCAGTTCCAGGAAGTAAAAATTGTCAGATCTTTAATTGGCATATGTTTAGCTGAAAGTCTCTAATTATTTTTCATTCCTTGTTTCACACGGTTGTTTTCATCCAACCTTTGCTTCCCATCGGAACCTGGTGAACCCCTGAGGGTAGCTATGTGGAATTTGGGGAGGGGAATAATTTATTACGGTTACATTCCCATCTTCACTTCCCCGCAACCAAACACAATGGGACTTCCTTCTGAGTAGACATTGTGGGATTGTTCTTTCAGTTCATTTTATAATATATTGAAGAAGAAATGTCTTTTGTGTGAAGGTGTCCCTTTTGGGAGGTGAAACTCCAACTCTACACAGACCCGGTATTGATGAGGGCCCTGTTTGCTACTGACAGCATCATGTGTCCCTCTCTGGGAGGGTCTTGTTGGGGGTCCCAGGATTATGGGCCCGAGATCCACTCCTAGTTGCACCACTGACCAGGCAGAGAGCACAATTTACACAGTCATGCATGACGTGGCCAAAGTGGACAGAAAGAAGACTGTTTTCCTTCTGTCTTAATACAAGAACGTGGGGCTATCCAATGAAGCTGAACGTTGCAAAGTTCAGGGCAGAAAAAAAGAAATCACTTCTTCACACAGCACATAGTTAAACTACAGAATTATCTCCCACAGGAGGCAGTGATGGCCACCAACTTTGCTGACTCTAAAAGAGGATTAGACAAATACATGCAGACGGAAGTTATCAGTGCCTACTAGCCATGATGTCTTTATAGTATCTCCACTGTTGCTGGAAATATACCCGAGATGGACAGTAGCTCAGAACTGCAAGGGGGAGGCATTCAGGTCTTCAAAATTCAGGATCCCAAACTCCCATTGTCCATAGCAAGCATGACCAATGGTTAGGAATGATGAGAGTCGTATTCTAGCAATTATGATAAGACAAGAAAACATATATGTAGAACCAGGAATTGGGACCATGTGGACTTCCGGATGTTCTTGGACTACAACTTCCCTCAGTCCTGGCCAGCAGATCCAATGGCCAAAGATGATGGATCATAAAATCATAGCATAGTAGAGTTAGATAGTGCCTACAAGGCCATTGAGTCCAACTCGCTGCTCAATGCAGGAATCCAAGTTAAAGCATCCCTGGCAGATGGCTGTCCAGCTGCCTCTTGAATGCCTCCAGTGTTGGAGAGCCCACCACCTCTCTTGGAAATTGGCTCCACAGCTCTAACAGTTAGGACGTTTTTTCTGATGTTCAGCTGAAATCTGGCTTCCTGTAGCTTAAACCATTATTCCATGTTGTGAATGGAAAATTGTAATTTAGTACAGTTGATGTCAGTTAAGTTAGCATAGCAACCTTCACCAATGTGGTTTCCTCAAGATCTTGCTGCTTCAAATCCCATCAGCACTGGCCAACATGACTAATGTGAGGGATGATGGGAAGTGGAGTCCAGCAACATCTGGAGTGATACAGGATCCAGCTCCCTAGTTTATATCACATGTGGAGAAACTGTGGCCCTCCAAATGTTACTGGATTCCAAATCCCATCATTCCTGACCGTTTGCCCTGCTGACTGAGGCTAACGGGGCCTTTATTTATTATTTATTTATCTGGAACAAATTGCTCAGCCATTTCATCATATCTAAGTTTCAAAAGCTTTTGGCAAATAATGCTCTTTGTGCTGCTCTTCAAACCTCTGGTTTTCAGAGGTTTAAGGAGCAGTGAGCAGCTATTTGCAAAAGGGCTTTCAGACAGCCCCTCACTGTGCTTTGAAGACTCAACAGTCAGGACTTCAAAGCACAACATCACCTGACACCACTGTGATATCAGCTGATTGATAGATGGGGAGTATCCCCCATCTGTCAAATTTGGTCCTGCATGTATATGGAAACAAGGATCCTAAGAAAACGTTTCTTATTTCGGCCCTAAACAAATTATGTCACAAGCTGTTCAATCTTGAACTTGTTCCATTAACAAATCAACAGGAAGTGCAGATCTCAGAGGAGAGGCATAATATCTTGACCACATCTCACTTTTGTCAGCAATAATGCTGCAGCATTCTGCATTAACGGCAGTTTCCAGACCAACCTCAATGTAAATCCAATAGCGTCCTTGTTTTTTATCAGAGAAAGCAACACCCCACCTTTCCAGTCTTTTGAGGACTTAATGTCATTTGACTAGTTGGCAAAAAAAAAAAAGCCTAAAGAGACATCCATGTCAGGTATCCTTGTTTTATTACCTCTGCATCAAGACAGGTTCTGCAACAGTGTCATTGGGCAAAACACCTGCCTCTTCAGACATGTTATAGTGGAAGGAGATGGAGCGACCAAGAAGCACTTATGCTTGCAGCAGTTAGATATAATTGTGGGGATCACTGAGCTTATGATATGAGTTTTCTCAAAAGAGATGGGGTGAGTGATCTCTTATGAAGCACACCTACTTGTGCCCTTTAATTGAGACTAATTTGTGACATGGGAAAACCGATGTCTAAAACATTTATGACTGGCAAGCAATTTCTGAAGATCCAGTTTCAGCTACTTGCATTGAGAGGCGTAATAAGCAAGGCATTGTGAGGAAAGACTCCTCTGCCCCTAGGGATCATATAATCCTCGAATAGTAGGGATGATGGGAGTAGCAGTCAAGCAACATCTGGACAGGATTATTTTGGCTATCCCTGAATTAAATCCTCAGGAATTCATTATGACATAGAGGCAATCTCCAGTGGAGACTGGTCCATTGGGATAAGTAGGGCACTGCCCCACCAGCCTCCATCTTCCTTCAGCCACATCAACCTGAATGCCCCCTTACTTAGAATCAGTCCAGATTTGTGGCACTGCCTGCCAGCTTCCTCCTCTTTGGTCTCAGTGGTGCCTCTTTTACAACACCCTTGGAGAGAGGAGGATGGGAACAAAAATAGAGTGAGTTGTCTTTGCCTATCATTAGCTCTGTCTCCCACCAATCATTGGCTCTGGCTTCATCTACAGTTGGGCCTTCTGGCTTTAATACACATGTCTGTTCCCACAAATTCACAACTGGGGGCATCTATCCATTCTGGATCTCTTCTCGATCATCCCAGAGTGCAGGACATGGAATAATGGGCTCAAGTTGCAGGAAGCCGAAGTTCAGGTGAACATCAGGGAAAGCTTCCTAACTGTAAGAGTGGTGTGACAATGGAACCAATGACCTAGGGAGGTGGTGGGCTCTCCAACACTAGAGGCATTCAAGAGGCAGCTGGACAGCCACCTGTCAGGTATGCTTTATCTTGAATTCTTGAATTGAGCAGAGGCTTGAAATCGATGGCCTTATATTCCCCTTCCAACTCCAGCATTCTATAATTCTATGATCCCAAGTAGCAGTGGGCTCCTTCCTCACAATGGCTTGCTTATTATGCCTCTCAATGCAAGTAGCTGAAATTGATAACCAGGAATGTCCTGTTGTGCTATCATACTACCTAAAAGTCATCCGGTTGGCTGTTGTGAGAAGAGAATGCTAGACTCTATAGGCCAGGGATGGAGAACCTGTGGCCATCCAGATGTTGCTGGTCTACAACATTCATCTTCTCTGCCCTTTGGTCATACTAGCTAAGGTTGATGGGATTTGGAGTCCAACAAGATCTGAAGGGTCACAACAGCTCCTCACTCCTGACATAGGGCTTTAGATGGGCAAATAAATTAACCCATTTTCTAACCATTAAAGAAAGTGTTGAAATGAGTTACAAACCTATATCTGGGAAGTGCTGCTGATGGAAGATTGAGGTTCTGAATTACAGTAATGATCCTTGATTAGAACTGATGCCCAATTTCACCCCAAGCAAAATGTGAGGTGTGTTTGGGTATGACTGTGCAGGGAATGGCAGGAGGAGAAGGGGGTCTATTCAGGCAACACCTCTCTGAAAGATTTTCATAGTAAATCTGAGAAATTTTGGGTAACGAGTAGGATTTCCCAGCAATCTCATGGATCTTCAGAAATTGCTTGCCAGTCATAAATATTTGGACATCGGGTTTCCTGTGTCACAAATGAGTCTCGATTAAAGGGCACAACTAGGTGTGCTTCATAAGAGATCACTCACCCCATCTCTTTTGAGAAAACTCATATCATAAGCTCAGTGATCCCCACAATTATATCTAACTGCTGCAATTGTGGTTACTAAGAATAAGTGCTTCTTTGTCACTCCATCTCCTTCCAGCATAATATGTCTGAAAAGGCAGGTGTTTTGCCCAATGACACTGTTGCAGAAACTGTCTCAGTGCAAGGATATTAAACAAAGACACCTGTCAAGGATGTCCCTTGGAGCTTTTTTCTTTCTTTCTTTTTTTGCCAACTAGTCAAATGACATTGTCCTCAAAAGACTGGAAAGGTGGGGTGTTGCTTCCTGTGATAAAAAAAAATAAGGACGTTATCGGACTTCCATTGAGGTTAGTCTAGAAACTGCAGTTAATGCAGAATGCTGCAGCATTATTGCTGACAGAAGTGAGATTCGGTCAAGATATTATGCCTCTCCTCTGAGATCTGCACTTGCTGTTGATTTGTTAATGGAACAAGTTCAAGAATGAACAGCTTGTGACCCAATTTATTTAAGGCAGAAGTAAGCAACTTTGTCTTGTCAGCAAGGCGGATCCTTCTTTCTATACCCTTCTTTCCATATTCATGCAGGATCAAGTTTGATAGGTCGGGGGTGCTTCCTGCTTATGAATCAGTTGACATCACAATGATGTCAGGTGCTGTTGTGCTTTGAAGTTCTGCCTGCTCAGTCTTCGAAGCACAGAGAGGGGCCATCTGAAAGCCCTTTCGCAAATAGCCCCACACAGCTCTTTAAAACTCTGAAAACCAGAGGTTTGAAGTGCAGCAGAAAAAGCATTATATTCAAAAAAGCTTTTCAAACTTAGAGAACCTCATGATGAAATTACTGAGCTATTTGTTCCAGATAGATAAATAAAAAATTAAAGCCCCATCACCCTCAGTCAGCAGGGCCAATAGTCAGGTCTGATGGGATGTGGGATCCAGCAACATCTGGAGGGCTACAGTTTCTCCTCATGTGATACAAACTAGGGAGAGGGAACCTGTATCTCTCCAGATGTTACTGGACTCCAGTTCCAGTCATCTCTGACATGGGTCATGCTTGCAGGGGCTGATGGGATTTGGACTCCAACAACATCTGGAGGACACCACATTGGTGAAGGTTGCTATGCTAACTTAACTGAGCTCAACAGCACTTATGGGAATGGGGAACCAGTGTCTTTAATGTCTTTAATGTGACCTTAATCCTTTTTTGAGGAGGGCTGACCCCCCTTCCACAACTTCACACATTAAAGTCACATCTTGAAAGGAGGCTTCTATCTAACTGCTGCAATTGTGGTTACTAAGAATAAGTGCTTCTTTGTCACTCCATCTCCTTCCAGCATAATATGTCTGAAAAGGCAGGTGTTTTGCCCAATGACACTGTTGCAGAAACTGTCTCAGTGCAAGGATATTAAACAAAGACACCTGTCAAGGATGTCCCTTGGAGCTTTTTTCTTTCTTTCTTTTTTTGCCAACTAGTCAAATGACATTGTCCTCAAAAGACTGGAAAGGTGGGGTGTTGCTTCCTGTGATAAAAAAAAATAAGGACATTATAGGACTTCCATTGAGGTTGGTCTGGAAACTGCCGTTAATGCAGAATGTTGCAGCATTATTGCTGACAAAAGTGAGATGGGGTCAAGATATTACACCTCTGAGATCTGCACTAGCTGTTGATTTATTATTGGTAGCAAAGTTCAAGATTTTACTGTCGATATATAAAGCCCTTAATAACTTGTGACCCAATTTGTTTAGGGCAGAAGTAAGCAACCTTTTTCTGATCAGCAAGGCAGATCCTTGTTTCTGTAATCGTGCTGGACCAACTTTGACAGGTGCGGGGTGCTTCCCACTTATCGATCAGCTGATATCACAATGATGTCAGGTGATATTGCACTTTGACATCCTGACTGTTGAGTCTTCAAAGCACAGCAAGAGGGCATCTGAAAGCCCTTTTGCAAACAGCCACGCACTGCTCTTTAAACCTCCAAAAACTAGAGGTTTGAAGAAAAACACAAAGGGCATTATTTGCAAAAAGCCTTTCAGACTTAGAGAACTTCATGATGAAATGGCTGAGCAATTTGTTCTAGATAAATAAATAAAAGTCCCATCAGTCTCAGTCAGCAGGGCCAATAGTCAGGGATGATGGGATGTGGAATTCAGCAACATCTGGAGGGCTACAGGTTCTCCACATGTGATACAAACTAGGGAGGGAGATCATGTATCTCTCCAGCTGTTGCTGGACTCTAGTTCCCATCATCCCTGATATGGGTCATGTTGGCCGGAGCTGAAGGGATTTGGACTCCAACAAGTTCTGGAGGACACCACAGTAGTGAAGGTTGCTATGCTAACTTAATTGAGCTCAACAGCACTTATGGGAACGAGGAAACTTCAGATATGGCTGGATTACTATTTTCCATGCACAACATGGAATGATGGTTTAAACTACAGGAAGCCAGATTTCAGCAGAGCATCAGGAAAAACTTTCTAACTATTAGAACAGTAGAACCAATTACCAAGGGAAGTAGTGTGCCCTCCAGCACTGGAGGCATTCAAGAGGCATCTGGACAGTCACCTGTCGGGGATGCTTTAACTCGGATCCCTGCATTGAGCAAGGAGTTGGCCTTATAGGCACCTTTTAACTCTACTATTCTGTGACTGTATGGTTTTATGATTTACCATCCTTGGCCATTGGCCCTGCTGGCCAGGGCTGAGGGAAATTGTAGTCCAACAACATCCGGAAGTCCACAGGTTTCCATTTACTTGTTCTACATATATGTTCTCTTGCCTTATCATAATTGCTGGAGTACAACTCTTATCATCCCTAACCATTGGTCATGCTTGCTATGGACGATGGGAGTTGGGGTTTCAAATATCTATGTTCCAAGTTGTAACTGAATTTATACATCACAAGCATCTTGAATTTGGTTTATCATAAAAATATAAGAACAAAAGAAGAGTCTGCTAGTTCAGGTCAAAGGCTCATCTATTCCAGTGTCTAACTCCCAAGCTGGCCAACCAGGTGGCTATGGAAACCCAAAAGGAAGACCTGAATGCTTCCCCCTTGCAATTCCCAGCTATTGGCCATGCATGACTTTATAAACTCAGCTCTCTGCTGATCAGTGGTGCAGCTATTACTGTACCTGGGACCCTCAGCCCTGGGACCCCCAAAATCACCTCCACAGAGAGTGGCACATGATGGTGTCAGTGGCAAACAAGGCCCTCGTCAATACTGGATCTGCATGGAGGTCTGCTTCTAAAAAGGCCACTGTCACACAAAAGAGATTTTTTCTTCAACATATTCTAAAATGAACTTAAAAAACAGTCCCGCAATGTCTACTCAGAAGGAAGCCCCATTGTGTTTGGTTGCGGGGAAGTGAATTTTATTTATTTACTTATTTATTTTGTTGCATTTATATACCGCCCATAGCAAGTAGCTCTCAGGGCGGTAAACAGAATAGGATAAAATACATACATCATAATAATAATAATAAAATCACAAAAGATGGGATTGCAACCGTAATAAGTTATTCCCTTCCCCAAATTCCACACAGCTACCCTCGGGGGTTCATCAGGTTCCAAAGGGAAGCGAAGGTTGGATGAAAAAACCATGTGAAACAAGGAAAGAAAAATAATTAAGAGACTCAGCTAAACATATGCCAATTAAACATCTGACAATTAATTTTTACTTCCTGGAATTGAGCAAGACTCACTTCCCCTAGGCACCCCAGTGAACTGTATAAAAGGGACTCTACCCAACGGGTTGCTCCAAAAGCATCTGATAGTCCTAAAGCATCCCATCAGATCCAGAAGGAAAGCAGGTAATTTCTTACCAGTTCATGGGCTTGACGGTGGCTGTTGAGATAGCTCTTTTCTCTGTGGGTTCTTAAATATCAGAGTACCTAGATTCTTTTTTGGCTGAATTTCACCTGTAGTGACATTTCAGTGGAGAGTTTCAAGTTCCTCCTCTGGAGGAATGTTAGTGTGTATGTTTCGGTCATGCATGGTGTTCAGATGCACCTCGCTGGGGTTGAGTGCCCATGAGGAATTCTAGTCCTGCTGAGGAAAGAGTTCGTACAGTGAGCATAGATGAAAATGTTTGGGGACTCAATGTGCCACCAAACACTTCCTAAAGGGAATCTTCATGGGAAATCAAGAGAGTCTTACTGCAAAAAAAGAAAGCTGCTTATTCTGAGTCAGTCCCTTGGTCAATCTAGCTCAGTACTGTTTATGTAGTCTGGTAGCTCCAGGTTTTTAGGCCGGGAATCTCTCAAAGCCCTGTCTGGAGATGCTAGGAATTGTACCTAAGACCTTCTGCATGCAAAGAAGATACTCTGAGCTATCACCCTTCCACAAGGGGATAGATACTGACTATCCACTGGGGAAGATACATTACTGAGAAAGCAACAAGTGTTGGGAAAACTGACACAATTTATTTCAGAGGCAATCATTTGTGGCATGGAATCTGACCAAAATGGAAATTGGTTGCAGATTCATGTGACAATAGCATGTCTTCTATCCGTGGTGGCTGTGTCTAACCTGCATTGTTGGAGGAAATAGATCTGCGAGTGCCAGTTGCTGGAAACCACGAAAGGGAAGAGTTGCAGTTGCACTCAGGTCCTGCTTGTAGGATTCCCAAAGAAGCATCAAGTTGGCCAGTGTGAGAGCAGGATGCTAGACTAGATGGGCCATTAGCATGGTGGAACAGGCTTTTCCTGTGTTCTTCTGTGATGTTCTTATTTGGAAAGTCTGCCCACATGAAATATCTGCACAAGTAGAAGAGCAACAGGTCATTTTGTTCTCCTCACTGGCCTCTTTGTTGTGGCTAAAATGATTAGGATCAGGACCGTTGGACCAATTTTCTCTCTTCCCACCCCTCCTACTGATTGAGATATATGCTACATTGCTTCCTGGGTTGCCTTCCAAGGGCCACATGCCTGGGGTATGTGGGCCAGAGAGAAAAGCAGAAGGAGCAAATAATGGAACACTGATCTTCGCACTGTTGGCTATTTGCTACACTCGCTCACACATCCCTCCATCAAGGAACAAGAGGCATTATTGAGGGACACGTTCCTGACAGCAAAAAATATTTGGGATATAAAGCAGGGCTTGTGAGGGGTGTGAGTTCTGGGGGCCGGATGGAGAGCTTTGGAGGGCTGCATTTGGTCTGCAGACATGAGGTTCCTCATCTTAATTCTAATCTAATACTTCTAGATTATCTTGCTCTACCCTAATCTCATTTCAGATCTACCCTCCCTGCTCTAAGATGGCTCCAGGATTGAACAACATCCTGTTGGGTGACTTCTATCATCCAGAAGATGACAGCCTCCTCTTTGACTCCTTCTGTCAATATCCTGGGTGCTACCCACCACGTCAGCGTTATGGCTGTTATTATCCTGGTGGTTACCCCCAATATCCTGGCTATGTGATGCCTTACCCCAAACAGTGGTGTGGCCCCTACTATCCCAAACAGTGGTGTGGCCCCTACTATCCCAAACAGTGGTGTGGCCCCTACTATCCCCAAAGGTGGTGTGGCCCCTACTATCCCCAAAACAGCGGGGGCTCCTGCTATCCCTCAAAGCTCTACCCATGTTAAGCCCAGACACAACTTTGACCGAACATCCAGGAAAGAAGATGCAAGATTCTGCACCTCGGCTGAATGAGTGGACAGTGTTCAGAAATGCTGAGCACACCAGAGACTCCACTGCACAGCTGATGAGATCTCTGAGAGTTCAGCACTTCTGTTAATGCTTCATATGGTGCTTTGACTTTATTCTTTGGTTTCCCAATTTCTGCATGCTTATGTTAACAGGCACTGTTTCCCCGTCACACCTGTTGCCTTCTACTGCAGCTGTTAGTGATGCCCTCAGACCCTTTGCACTTCAGCTGGGCTTGGATAAAGGATGTTCACTCTACAAAACCAAAGGGAAGATGGAGGTGGGCCTTGTTGGCTTTGCCTCAATCTACAATTATACCTCAGCTTTGTCTTTGCGATGTTGGGCCCAGAAAGCAAGATGTCATCATGATTGCTTTTTCCATGTTCCCTGTTGCACTGATCTGCATTTCCAATGGGCCATTTCTATTGGTTCCTTTCTTTGTATTCTTAATAAATTTTTTGGCATATCATACTACTATTTTGGTTTGTTTCCTTCCCTCTCCTTTCTCTTCATCCTGTTAGCAAACCACTTCAGTACACCTGTATTTCATACACAGATGTTCTAGGAGTCTCCTGAATTAGGAACTCCAGACAATGGCAATAACTTCTCTCAGCAGATTTACTCTGTAACCTACACAGATTTTAAAAATGGGGATGTTTATTGAGCACACACAGAGAGAATCCCAACATAACCAGTGAAGCTGGTCCATTAGAATACATGGGGCACTGCCCCATCAACCTCTGTGCTCAGCCAACCCCACTTGACTGCCTTCTTACTCACATCCAGAGGATGGCACTGCCTGTCAACTTCTTTCTCCTTACTCTTGGAGGGAGGTGGGTGGTTTGTTGCCAAGGGCATATATTATTTTGTTATTTCAAGACATTATACAAACCCGGGGAAGAAGGAGTTCAGCTGTGAAGGAGAAATCTCAGTTGGCCAGTACCCATAGCGGCGGCGTGTGCAGCAGATCTGTGGCGAGGCTTCCTTGAACAGGAATTAGGGACCTTTATTTATACCAAAAGAGCCCCTAGCCCTGGGAGCAACTTTGCACCTGTGATTTTAACTGGCTATACCTGTGAGATGTTTATCTTTACTTGGATCTCACGCTACTGTCTTATGTTTATCCCTTCTTTGGGGTCCGTGTCCTTGGGTTTTGCTGCAGCCTGGCCTGAGAACGCAGCTTTGAGGCTGAGTTCCCAGCCTTTCGCAGCCTGTGTGTAAACATCTTCCCTGTCTGTTTAGGCTAATTAAGAACCTTTCTTACCTCATCTGAGTTATATTCTCAGGCTTCTGTACTGTTGTCTGCTATTTGGGTAGTGCATGAGAAAATCCACACAACAAGCCCACCTGGCCTCAATGTAGTTGTGGGAGAGGAGCATGGACAAGGGAATGAAGCATTCCACACTAAATCTCAGTTTACACTGAGCTGTCTTCCAGCCATTTGCCAATACACTCCACCCCTTGGCATACCCAATTCCATTTCTTGTCTCCATGTCTGGATCCCACCGCCCATGCCACTGGGTAAGGGCTAGCATTCTTTTATTTTAGCCTACAGAAAGCAACTTATCACTAACAGGAGTACTACAGCAATCAGAAACAAGATTCAATTAACATCTCCATCCTTTATAACAGTAGAAGAAACTATAATTATCCCTCGGCATAGTTTTCTCACTTTAGTCTCCCACCTGTGGGTGGGTTCATGATGCAATACCCTGCTGTGTATCATAAGTTACCTATTTTCCCTGTAATATTCATACCATCTTTCTCCTGATACCACCCAGGGGCCTGTTCAGGCTACATCCATGCAATTGCCCTGGGTCTTTCAAACATGTTGTGCCAAAATACATTATTCACACTCAGATAAGATCGTTTCATCTCTTCCTTCTTGAGACAGCTGTAGCAATGCAGACAGTATGGGATTGGTGTCCCTGGCAAAGTCACTGGCAGGTAGGCCCGGAGGGTACCCAGGCAGGCGTCAGGACTGACCGCTGTGATACATGCCATTCTAATTGTTCTCCACATATAGAAGAAAAAAGAATTACATTAGCAAAGCGGACAGCACAAAGAAGGCACCGAATGTATGACGTCATCAAGATCCCCAGGACCAAAGGAATACCGGGGTTCTCTTGGTCTGTTTCCCCATTTGGTGCCATATAGGAAGTACTGCCCACACCCCTCCTTGGGCTTTCCCAGGCCAGTCACCTCCTGGATCACAGGCACTCTTAGCTTTTCACAGATTAGCCGGGCCTCCTGCTGGCCAGCTTGCAGTGCAACACCCTCTGAACTGGTGTGTAAAAATGGAAATGGACTACCTTAAAGTCGATCCCGACTTATGGCGACCCTATGAACAGGGATTTCATGGTAAGCGGTAGTCAGAGGGGGTTTCCCCTTGCCTCCCTCTGAGGCTAGTCCTCCCCCGCTGGCGAGGGCCTGCTCAGCTTGCCACAGCTGCACAAGCCAGCCCCTCCCTTGTCCGCAACTGTCAGCTGGGGACAACTGGGCTCCTTGGGACTCTGCAGCTTGCCCACGGCTGCACAGGTGGCAGGGCACGTAACCCCTGAGCCACTCACTGTGGGGTGATCTTTAGCTGGCCCTTGACCCCCAGGAGACACGAGCGGGGATTTGAACTCACAGACTCTGGACTCCCAGCCAGGCTCCCCTCCCCACTGTGCTATATCAGCTGTTGGTGTTATGTAGCAGCACCTTTATCTCATCTTGGAAATCATCATCTATCACCCCTCCTAACACCTGTAGTCCTTTAAGGGCTAGGGCAGATCTTGGCACAACTTGCCCATAGATTCCATGGGGCTTTGCGATCCCTATGCTTAAGGAAAAGGTGACCCGCCCTCCTGCAGGTATCCTCACCCTATCTGGCTGTGTGAGATCAGCTCCCGCACAGTGTATCCCCCCAGTAGATACATTAGCTCAGTGGTAGGGCATCTGCTTGTCATGCAGAAGGTTTCACGTTCATTCCTGAGGACCTCCAAGTAGAGCTGAGAGAGATTCCCTGTCTGCAACCATACGGAGTCACTGCCAGTCAGTGCAGACTCCTGATAGTTCTGGGGGAAAGTCCCTTTCTGAAACCCTGGCAAGATGCTGACAGTCAGTGTAGACAATGCTGAGGTAGATGGACCAATGGATTGACTCAGTATAAGGCAACTTCCTATGAAGAGTAGAATCATTTTGGGAGGAAGGGCTATAACCCAAGTAGGAGAGCATACTTTGGTTACAGAAAGCCCCCAGTATGAAGAGAGGGAGGAAGGGAACATAAGAACATAAGAAGAGCCAATGGCACATGGGGCTGGGAAACTCTACCTGTCTGAAACTCTGGAGAGATGCTGCCAGTCAGTGTAGATAATACTGAGCTAGATGGACCAGTGATCTGACTCATCCTATGTTTTGGTAGGACCCTTCTAATTTCACCTTTGGGAACTTTGGGTGGCAAGTTGACTCCCCAAACATTTTCAGCTATGCCCACCGCACAGACACTTTCCTCAACACAACTAGCATCCCAACAGGGCACTCAGTACCAGTGCCCCACAGCTGGACTGAAACCCCCATGGCGACATTCCTCCAGAATTTTGTTCTAGAAGGAACCTGCACATTTCCCTCGGCATTTCACTGTACGTTAAGTTCAGCAAGAAAAATCAAGCTAGTTCATATTTCAGAACCCGCCGAGAGAAGAGATATTTCGGCCACCATCAGCCCCACGAACAGGAAAGAAGTTTCCTGGTGGATCTGATGAGATGCTCTCTGAGTATCCGATGCTTGTGGAGTAACCGACTGTGGGAGAGCCCTTTTTATACAGTCCATCCGTATTCCTAGAGGAAATGACTCCTGCTCTTTTCCAGGAGCTAAACACCAGTTGTCAGATCTTTAATTGTCCTATGTTTAATTCTCTAATTCTCAAATAATTTAACTCTCTAATTATTTTTCCTTTCTGGTTTCACATGGTGCTTTTCATCCAACCTTTACTTCCCATGGGAAGCGACTGGGTGTGTGTGTGTGTGTGTAGAGAACTAGGGCTGTGCATCAGATTCAGTGGGAAGGCAAAGTCCAAACCAAATTGGGCCAATTTGGGTGGAATCAGGACTCAGCCAAGTCAGGGAGAGATGGCCTCACATCACGCCGGCTCAGATCTCCCACAGAGATTTGGGGTGCTCTTGGGGATGGGTCATTGGGGAGAAGGAAGAGCTTCATGCATGAGCCTGTTCCTAGCAGGGGAACACATGCACTCAGTCAAACTGACCAGAATCGGGAAAGGGCTGCAGCTCAATGGACAACTTCCGACACTATATTATACTTTCTTCGCTGATCACGATTCACACTCAGGTACGAGAGCATCTCCTTTGCTTCCAGAAGGTCCCAGGTTCAACCCCCGGCATGTCCAGGTGGAACTGGTAGAGGTTCCCTGCCTGGAACTCTAGAGAGCCGCTGCCGGTCTGTGTAGATGGTATTGAGCTAGATGGACCAATGGTCTGTCTCAGTATAAGACAACTTTCTGTGTCCCTCTGAAGCCATGGAAGAGGCAGTCCTGCTCTTTGCTGTGGAACTGCTTCACCAGGGTGTTCCCCTGCAGGGAACGTGCTGGGAAAGCAGACCCCAACACAACTGTGTCCTCCATTCACCAGCTGGTGAGCTAAGGATTCGATCCTGCTGGCAAAAGAGCACCCAGCAGGATTGAACTCTCCTGTTCTCTGCAGCACGGTCTGGGGTGGAGGAAGGGGACACAGCATCTCCTTCTCCTGCCCACCCTCCTAACATATGTTTAATGAGAATTTTAAAGCCCCTAATTAAACATTAGCCCTAATTCAGGATAGGATCCGTTGGGCAGCGCCGGTTCGAAAGCATTCCGTCAACCTAACATGCTGGCATCAATTCAAGTTCGTTCTGTATCCACTAGCCACCACTTTTACCAATCCGTGGAGTTTTTTTTTCACTTGGAAAAAATATTGATACTGATATTGATATTTCTGAAGGAAATATTTTGAAGGCAATGTCGCTATTTCCTTTACAAATATCAATGTTGTGAAGGAAATATCGGTATTTTAAAAAGAAATATCGATAAATTATTCTTACAATACATGTTTTAGAGGCTGATATTTTTCTTTTTTTTAAGAAAAGACAACTTTCAAAAATAGCCACGGAAATACACTGCATTAAAATCCGATCCTCTGCAGTTGAGAATAAGCAAATTAATGGAAAATTCGGTACCAAATCCGAATTGGGTGGAATGCTAGCACATCCCTAGCCCTAACTTCCAAATTGATTCTGGCCCGGACTGGTGTTTTCTGGGTCAGCTTGGGCCAGGTCAGGGGTGATCTAAGCCCCTGAACCAGGTCCCCCAGTCGAGTCAAGCGAAACTGTGAGCATCCCTAAACATAATTTATTAAGGCTGAATACATTCTTCTGCAACTAGTACTGAACTCAGTGGGGCTTCCTTCTGTAGATGTACTGCCTTCAAGTTGATTCCGACTTATGGTGACCCTATGAACAGGGTTTTCATGAGGGTGAAAGGCAGTGACTAGCCCAAGGTCACCCAGTGAGCTTCATGGCTATGTGGGGATTTGAACCCTGGTGTCCCAGGTCGTAGTCCAACACCTTAACCACTACACCACACCGGCTCTCAAGGGGCTTCCTTCTAAGCAGACTCAATCCAGACAAGACCAAGACACTGTTGGTGAGCTCTTTACCTGCCCAGATGGTGGATGTTCATCCTGTTCTAGATGGGGTTACACTCCCCTTGAAGGAACAGGTTCGTAGTTTGGGGGTCCTTTTTGACCCTTCCTTGTCGCTCGAGGCTCAAGTGGCCTCGGTGGCACGGAATGCATTTTACCATCTTCGCTTAGTAGCCCAACTACACCCCTATCTGGACAGTGACGATTTCGCCTCAGTTGTTCACGCTCTGGTAACTTCTAGATTGGACTACTGTAATGCGCTCTACGTAGGGCTGCCCTTGAAGACTGTTCGGAAACTTCAGCTAGTGCAAAACGCGGCAGCCAGGTTGTTGACGAGGACCCATCGGTCCGCGCATATAACACCTGTCCTGGCCCGTTTGCACTGGCTACCTATCTGTTTCCGAGCCAAATTCAAGGTGCTGGTTTTGACCTATAAAGCCTTACATGGTGTGGGACCGCAATACCTTGTGGAACGCCTCTCCCGCTATGAACCTACCCGTCCATTTCGTTCAGTATCTAAGGCCCTCCTCTGGGTACCAACTCATCAGGATGCCCGGAGGATTGTTATTAGATCCAGGGCCTTTTCTGTGGTGGCCCCCGAACTGTGGAACAGCCTACCTGAGGAGATACGCCTGGCGCCTATGGTACTTTCTTTTAGGCGCCAGGTTAAGACCTGGCTATACTCCCAGGCATTTTAATGTTCAATGTTTCATATTTAACGTTTTTAGTTTAACTTGCTGCTATTTGTTATTGCTTTTATTGTAATATTGTATTTTAATCTTGCTTTGTTCACCACCCAGAGAGCTATTAGCTATGGGCGGTTTATAAATGAAATGAAATGAAATGAAATGATAGGATTGTGCTGCACATTTGCTTTAGAATATAGTGAAGAAGCAATGCCTTCTGTGCAGCAGTGACCATCTTAAAATGTAAATGTACTGCTTTCAAGTCGATTTCGACTTATGGCAACCCTATGAATAGGGTTTTCATGAGGCTGAGAAGCAATGACTGGCCAAGGTCACCCAGTGAGTTTCATGGCTATGTGGGAATTCGTACCCTGGTCTCCTGGGTCATAGTACAACACCTTAACCATTATACCACATCTTAGGAGGTGGATTTCCTCCACCTCCTGCATTAGAAAACCATAAGAATGTGATATTCATACATTTAATCGCAGCACCTGCAATTAAAGGTCATCCCATTAGAGGATCATAGTCCTCATTCTTTCATATTACACATCAAAGTTCAGCTATTTTCACAGCAACGTTCATTATCGTTTTAAGGAACCATTTTAATTTGTGCCTGTTCTGTTATGCTTTATTGTGCACATTACAGATTGATGTTGCAATCCTTTGGACTTTGGGCCTTGTTCACTGCCCCCAACCCTTAGCGCAGCCTTTCCCAACCGTTGTGCTTCCAGATGTTGTTGGACCACAACTCCTATCAGCCTCAGCCAGCATTGCCAATGGCTGAGGCTGATGGGAGTTGTGGTCCAACAACATCTGGAGGCACACTGGTTGGGAAAGGCTGCCTTAGAGGAAGGACTAGCTTAGGAACACAGGAAGTTACCTTATGCTAAGTCAGACCACTGGTCCATTCTAGCTCAATATTGTCTGCACTGACTGGCAGCTGCTCTCCAGGGCTTCAGACAGGGGACGTCCCCAGCCCTACCTGGAGATGCCAGGGACTGAACCTGGAAGCTTCTGCAAGCAAAGCAGATGCTCTACCACTGAGTTATGGCCCTTCCCCTTAACGTAAAGTAGGATTCCAGTCCTCATGGTTCTGAATAAAGGTCTGATTTAAATAAGAACACAGGAAACTGCCCTTTGCCAACTCAGACCTCTGGTCCATCTGGTCCAGTTCCTTATTGTCAATCCTGATTGGCAGCAGCTTTCCATGGTTTCAGACTGGAGACATTCCTAATCCTATTTGAGATGAGGATAGAAGAATTTGTCACATTCACTTCTCTGTTTTTCATTTTTTCCAATCTTAAATTCAGTTGTCCACATTTCTGCAACAACAAGCCTTTTCACTTGAGACCTATCCGGGTCTGCGTCTGTGTTAGAATTGATTTTAATATGTTTTCTTTAACAATATGTTTTTAACCCTTTTTTTAAAAAGATGTTTTTAAAGCTTTTTTTAAAAAAAGATGTTTTTAAAGTTATTTTGTGTTAATGTATTTTAAGGTATTTTTATGATGTTTTAAAGTGTTTTTATCGTTTCTGTTTGCCACCCAGGGCTCCTGCTGGGAGGACGGGCGGGATATAAATCAAATAATAAAAATAATTTGTGGGGTGTTTCTTTTTAGAAAAAAACAAATCCTTGTGAAAGTTCTCCACCATTTTATTGCAAATTTCTCTTAATAAAGGGATTTTTATCCAGGGTTGACTAATGCACACATTTTGCAAGCAATTTCTTATAATACAATGCATTTTTGTATGTTATTCTCCCTAATATATTCAGTTATATGCATGTTTTCCCTGAATATATGCACTGCCATTAACATGCTTTGGTTGGAGAACTTCAATGCAAAATTCAGATAAGTGCAAATTTTGGAGGAGGGCCTTGTTTCGGTTCTCATATTGTTTTGGAAAGTGCAAGTTTCATAGATTCAGCTGAACCAGCCTCTGAAGCAGGGAGCACAATCCTGCTGGCTTCAGGGGTCTGCTTTCTCCAGTGCATTCCCCACCAGCAACCCACCGGGAAAGCAGCACTGAGCTGATGAGCGGAGGGTCCAATCCTGCTAGCTAAAGGGGTCTACTTTGCCAGCACATTCCTAGCAGGATTTCACTCTCCACACACCAGCTGAAGAAAGGGTTCAGTCCTGCTACCTAAAGAGGACTACTTCTCCAGCATATTCCCAACAGGGTTTCGCTCTCCACCAGCAGCTGATGAAGTGTTCAATCCTGCTAGCTAAAGAGTTCTACTTTGCCAGCAAATGCCCAGCAGGATTTCACTCTCCACCTGGTGAGTAGAAGATTCAGTCTTGGTCTTTTCAACGCAGTATGAAGAAAGGGAGGAAGGGAACATAAGAAGAGCCAATGGCCCATCTAGTCCAGCATCCTGCTCTTACAGTGGCCAATCAGATGCCTCTGGGAAACCAGCATGAAGGATCTGAGTGCAACGAACCATCTCCCTTCCTGCAGTTTCCAGCAACTGGCAGACAGAAACACAGTGTCACTTTCTTCTGCCTCTTTTCTGACTATATGTTAAATTAAGGTGTTAAAACTCTGATTAAACATGCAGTTGGCAAGGGAGAATGCAGCATGTCCTTCCCCAGCCACCTCCCAACCACATGTTTAATAGGGTTAAATACTCAAACATCAATTCAGAACATGGATCTGGGTTGGGTCAGGGCTAATCCAAAATCCAGATTGGGCTCCAGATTGGATCAGGGAGGCTGTGCACAGTCCAATTGTGTGGTGAAGATTCTTCAGATCAAAGCGATTGAGTAGGTACATACGGGGTGATGTGATCCCTCCGGTAAGCTGATCCCAAGCTGTTAGGGGCTTTATATGTCAACAGTGCACCCTTGAACTTGTTCTGATAACAAATCTCCAGCTGGTGCAGATCTTTTGAGCACAGGGCATAACATGCCAAGAGGATTGCACTCCCGTCAGCAATCATGCTGCAGCATTCTGCACTGACGGCAGTTTCTGTCCCAACCACGATGAAAATCCCAGATGGAATTCAAACACATTTTGAAGGCCACAAATTCCCCATCCCTGGCTTCCATCACACAAAACAACACCTTATCAGTTCTCTTCCCAGTCTTTAGAGGAATTGACATAATTTGATTAGTTGACAAGAAGCCTGAACAGGGTTCCACAAGAGGTGTCCTCATTCGTATTACCTTTGCACAGAGTCAGGTTCTACAATGTCACAAAGTGAAGCAGTGCCCTTCTTTAGAGACCTTGTAGTGGAAGAAGATGGAACCACATTTAAGAAAGAAGCCAGGGTTCTAAATAACCATAATTGCAGCAGTTAGAAATAATTGTAGGGATGGCTGAGCTTTTCAAAGGAGTTCCTCAGATGAGATGATGCAAGTGATCTCCTATGAAGCACACAGCCTTTCATCAAGACTCACGGAAACACCTACATCTGAAACTCTTATGACCAGCATGCAATGTCTGAAGATTGCTGAGAAATCCTGCAGATTTCCTCTAATTTCCTTCAAAACTATGTAATTCAGAGGTTTTGACAGAGTAGAAGCCTCAGCTCCAGCCCAGTCGAGCTAGGGATGGGGGAAGAAAGTTAGTTCAGCTCACATTTCAAGCGGAATCTATCGTTCACACTTTCTGAAACAATATGACAGCCATGCTTTGAAATTCGCACTTGTTTGAATTTTGCGATACAGTTTGCCAACCAACTAGTGCTTACAAATATGTATATATTAGAGGAAAGTGTTCATATAAATGAAAATAACATACACAAAGTGCAACGTATGACAAGAGATAGCTTGCAAAAACGTGTATGTTAATCAAAGCTGTATTCAATTCTGTGTTCTTTAGGAGAAATTTTCACGAAAATGCTGAAGAATTTTCACGGGGACTTTTTTTTAAAAAAAAAACCTCTCTGCTGCAGAAATGTGGAGAATGGAATTTAACAGTGGAAAAATGAGAAGCGGAAAGAACTGGAACTGGATATTTCCATCCCTAAGTCTAGCCCCTCCTCTGTCCAAATACTCCTCATATTGCCCTTAGGGTGAAATATAGCATCAGCTCTGATTGCGGATCATTATTATAATTCGGAAGCACCATAAACTTTCATCAGGAACAGCACCCAGATAAATGTTTGTGATGCATTTCAAAACCTCTTTTGCAGTGAGAACTGTGGTTCTTAATCTTTTTGAGGTCTGGGACCACTTTGGGAAGCCGATGAGAGCTATGGACCCCCTCCCGCAAATTACAACAAACCTTAAAATTCATCATGCCCCAATGTAAACAAAAGCAGGTGCCCATAATCATAATGGCAAGGTACATTTTCTTTCATTCCTACCAAGGGGAAACTATTCTAGACATCATAAACATGGTGACAATGACAATTGTGCATTACCTAACTGTGGGCAGTACCATCTCATGCCACCCTATGCTAATTTTTTTCCTCGTTTTTGTTTCACACAGACAATTTGGAAAAGACGAAGAAGGAAACTGCAGGGGGAAAAACAGGCTTTTGTGCCTGGTTCACAGATCACAAAATAAAGTGCTTCTTCAGGCGGGGCATTGTTACACTATGGAATTTGATCCCACTAAGTGGCAGTGATGGCCACCAGCTTGGATGGCTTTAAAAGAAGATTAGCCAGATTCATGGCTACCAGTGGCTACTAGCCATGATGGCTGTGCTCTGCCACCACAGCCAGAGACAGTATGATTGCTAGAAATCACAGGAGGGGAGAGTTGCTCTTGCCCTGGCGTCCTGCTCGTGGACTTCCCATGGGCATCTGGTTGGCCACTATGAGAACAGGATGCTGGAATAGATGGGCCACTGGCCTGATCCAGCAAGCTCGGCTTAGATTCTTAAGTTCTTACCCCCTGAATCCCATCCATGGACCCCCTAGGGATATAGATTTAATAAGTAAAGAATAAAATACTGTCCAAAAAAATAAAAGAAGCAATAAAAAACCAATTAAAAATCAATATGAATCTGCTCATGCGGACATGGCACGGATCACCTGAATGAAGCTCACAAACCACTGGTGGTTCATGGGCTACAGTCTGGGAACCCCTGGTCGAGTTAAAAATTGTAGGACAAGCGTGGGGTACCTTTGCTGGACTACAGCTACAACTCCCATCACCCTTGGCCATTGGCCATGCTTCCTGGAGCCGCCAGGAGCTGTAGTTCAGCAACATCTGGAGGCCCAGAGGTACCCCACCCATGTCATAGGGAAGCTAGCTCAATGCAGAGCATCTGCCTGGCATGTAGAAGGTCCCATGTTCAATCCCTGGCATCACCAGGCAGGCCTGGAAGAAAGAGTCCCTGCTTAAAACCTGGAGACCTGCTGTCAGGTAACTTAGACAATACTGTGCTCATTGGGCCAATGGTCTGACTCAATATAAGGCCGCTCCTGCTGTCCCTGTGGGCATAGCCCTCACATGATAGCTTTCATAAGATTCCAGAACGAGAACAGTAATAGAACTAATTGTGGCTGTCTGTTTGACACTGTGCAATGCTGAAGATCTAAAAGGATGATTCTGCTTAATGGAGTGATCCTTAAACACTGGTTACGTGCTGCAATTAACCCGATGAATATTATGGTTTATAATTTTCTAACTGAGCAAAAAGGTGCCAGGGTTGCACAAGGGGGCGGCGGGGGATGCAGGTCCAAAGATGGTCACAGCCCTACAAAGAAATGCCTTTGTGTGCCAATATGTTCAAAAATCAACCAAACGTTATCCCCTTCGCTTCCAAGGTGGTCACTTGCACACCACTGTGATGTGAAGGCTGGATGGGGGGAGGAACACCTCAGAGAGAAAGAGAGAAAAACAAAATAATTAGAGCGTTTCCATTAAAAGTGTTGCAAGTCTGACAAAAGTGGGCCCGACCATTAATGATGAGTTTGTGGCGCGAACAAAGACTCACTTCCTTCAGACGAGCCACCAAGCCGTATAAAAAGGGTTGTCTGCCAATGGGCTACTCCAAAGGGATCCAGTACTCCAGAAGCATCTCAACAGCTTCCATTGGAAACTAGGTAATATTTGTTCAGTTCATTGTCTTCATGGTAGCTGAGACACCTCTTTTCTCTGTGGGTTCTTAAATATAAGACTAACTAGGGGTTTTTTGGGGGGTGGGGGTTGGCTGAATTTTACCTAAGCTGAACCTTCGGGGACAATTTGCAAAGTCCTCCTTGGACAAAATATGGGAGGAATGTCAGAAAGAGTTTCAGTGAAGTTGAAGGGCAAAAGATCAGGGGCAGAGCTTTACTCGTCAATTCAGGTCTACGCAGAGCACCTTTTATTTCTTTTAAAGTGGGGGTGGGGAACTTTTTAGAGCCTTAGGGCTGAATTTCCTTGCAGGACTGCATGCTGGTGGTGGGCGGGGCCAGAGGCAAAACCTTTGCTTAATAGGCTAGTTTCTACATGTACACACCCCTCTCTCTCTGTCCTCCATCCAAGCATGCAAGGCGCATGATCAAAGGTCAACATTCCAGACAGGCGAAAGCACTCAACAAGAGTCTGAAAGCAGGGCTGTGGCCTGGGGAGAGGGGTGCAGCCCTCCAGAGAGTCCTGAGGGCCAGATAGAGAGGTCTGGAGGGCCGCCTTTGGCCTGAGGTTCCCCACCCCTATTTCAAACCAACATCTCTGTGTTGTAATGGCTCTACCAAAAATGTCTCATTTCAGAACTACCCAACCTGCCCCAAGATGACTCTGGGCAATGGTCAACATTATGGTGTCCTCTTCAACAGCCTTTACAATCCAACTGGGGACAGCTGCAACATCTCCAGCTTAGAGTCCTTCACCTATTGCCACCCACACTGGCTTCCTGGACATCATCATCATCACTGTTATTACCCCGGTGGTTATGGCTGGGCCCCCGGATGTGGTTCAAGATGGGGTCCCGATAGCGATTGGAGATATGGTCCGGGGCACGGGTACCCAAGGGGATGCGAGCCCTGCTATCCCCTGGGAGGCCCCCGCTGTCCCCTGGGAGGCCCCCGCTATTCCCTGGGAGGCCCCCGCTATCCATTGGGAGGCCCCCGCTATCCTTGGGGAGGTGTCTGCTATCGCCGCAGAGGCCCCTGCTGGCTGTATTGATCCCCAACGCATGCCCTGATGGAACACCCAAGACAGAAGAACAAGCAATACGACCCTCGGCTGAATGAATGGAACGGACCCAGCGTTTGGAAATGCTGAGCACCCCCCAAGTGGTGCAACTCAGTGGGGTCTCTGTGGGCTCAGCACTTCTGTTAATAATTCCTCTGGGACTTTGCTTTTCTCCTGTCGGTTTCCCTATCTCTGCATGCTTATCTTTATCAACAGGCTCCTGTTCCCTGGTCACACGTGTCACCTTCTATTGGAGCCATTTGTGATGTCCTCAGACTCCCTGCCAGAGGCTCTTTGGCCATCCTTGGAGGAAAGATATCAAGCCCACAAGGAGAACTGGAAGATAGGAGGTGACCCCTGGTGTCTTTGTCTCGGTCCACAGTGATGCATCAGCTTTGTCAAGAGAAATGATGCCCAATGACGGCTCTTCCTGTGGTCCACGTTGTATCCGTCTGCACCTGTAATGGGCCACCTCCACTGTCTCTTTCCTCTTTTCCTCATTAAACTTTTCAGCATATCACAGAACAACTTTGCCTTATTTTGTCCACCCTCCTTTTTTTTGTCCACCACCGGGGAGGGGAGCCTATTTTCAGCCCAAGGGCCGCATTCCCTTCTGGGAAAGCTTCCAAGGGCCACATGCAAATGGTGGGCTGAGCCCGAGGCAAGAATGGGTGGCGCAACAAATGTATATTTTGCCTTTGTCCAGTAGGTTAGTTTCTTACACACTCTCGCACACACAGGAGGCAGGATCAGAGTTCAAGGACTCACATCCCAGCCAGGCAAAATCACTCGGGGTGCGAAGAAGGGGCAGGGAGGGGTGAGACCTGGGAAGAATTCCAAGGGCCAGGTAGATAGAGTTAGAGGATCCCATTCTAGTCCCAGGCCTAAGGTTCCCCTCCTCTGTTTTATAATATTAGGGCCACAACAGAGAACAACAGATCAGCCTGGCTGCTAGATCAGGCCAAAGGCCCACCTGGTCCAGCATCCTGTTCTCACAGTAGCCAATCAGATTCCTCTGGGAAGCCCACAGGCAGGGCGTGAATGGAAGAGCCCTCCCTCACTGTTACTCAGAAGAACATCAGAAGAACCAAAGGCCGATCTAGACCAGCATCCTGTTCTCATGATGGCCAATCAGATTTCTCCAGGAAGCTCACAGGCAGGGCATGAATGAAAGAGCTCTCCCTCACTGTTACCCAGAAGAACACAACATCCAAAGCATTGCGGGAGGCATAATATGGCATTAAGCTGCTGACCCATGAGCAACGCAATTGCTGCAAAACGCACACACACACACACTAGAAATAAACTATATACATTTGGGAGGGGGAGTATTTCTAAGGATAAGAGCTCTTCAAGGCTTCCTCAAGAGGTGGAAGGTTCTCCTTTGCAGGAGGTGAAGCAGAGACTGGATCTGGCAGGGACGCCGGCATTGCATCCTGCATTGTTGATCCCATGCTGAGGGTGGGGTTAGACTAGATGACCTCCAATACACCTCCGAATTCTATGCTCCTGCTGCTGCGTCTGCTAAACAAAGGAAGCTGCCTTATCCATTTAGCCCAGTACTGCCTACACTGACTAGCTGTGGCTTTTCAGAGTTTTAGATTTGGATCTTCTTGGGAGAAGGCAGGAAATGAACCTGGGACCTTCTGCATGCAAAGCAGATGCTCTGCTACTGAGCTATGACCCTTCCCCTAAAAGTAAAGAAAGATTCCAGTCCTCATGGTCCTGAATGAAGGGCTGCTTTAAGCAGGGACACAGGGAGTTGTCTTATACAGAGTCGGACGTCTAGCTCACTGTTGTCAACACTGACTGGCAGCCGCTCTTCCGAGTTTCAGACATGGGTCTTTCCCCCAGCCTTGCCTAGAGATGCAGGGATTGAACCAAAAGCATTCTGCATGCAAAACAGATGCTTCACCCACCGAGCGATGCCCCTTCCCTTAATGAACTCCCCTGGATCTGTGGGTGAATTTCAGCTCCCTAGGGACAAAAATCAGTGAAGTCCCTCCGCCGTAAAATCGGCAAAGCAGAGGACGGCTTTTCACAGCAGCCATTGTTTCAACAATGATGGATTTTCCCTCTCCGTGGTTTCAGCCTTGCTGTTTCTCTTGAGAACCAGAAGGTGTCGCTAAAGAGCCAATGGAAGAACCTCCCATTAGCAACGTCCTTTCTCATTTATATGCTCTGCCCTGATCCATCCCTGAGGAATCCCACTGAACAGTGAGAGTTTCTAAAATGGGTCTCAGAACTTGGCAACATGTGCAAGGGAAGGGAAATAGCTCAGTGGGTAGAGCATCTGCTTTGTGTGGAGAAGGTCCCAGGTTCAACCCCAGATATGGAGGAGGGGAGAACTTTGATTCAGTCACATTTAAAACCGAATCTACCAAATTTGCACTTTCTGGAACAATCTGAGACCGAAACCCAGCCACCCTTCAACAGTCATCCGTTTCTGAATCTTGTGATGCAGTTCTCCAACCAAACTATATTTCACAAAATGCATATATTAGGGGAAAGGTGGATATATGAGTGGAAATAATATTACTAACCAAAAAAATGCCTTGCGTTGGGAGAAATTACTTGCAAAAATGGGTACATAAGTCAAAATTGCGTGCAAAGATGTGTAATTAGGAGAGATTCGCATTAAAACGCGGAAGGATTTTCATAAAGATTATTCATGTAGTTTTTTTAAAAAAAATGCAAATTGCTGCACAAGTGTAGCGAATTTAATTTAAAACTGCTGGCAGGGGAGACTGCAGAGTTTGCTAGCAGAGAATCTTCTTGGAACCCTGGGCAGCTGCTGCCAGTCAGTGTAGGCAACACTGAGCTGGATGGACCAACAGTGTGAGCCAGTATAAGGCAAAGTCCTAAGTTCCTGTCATTTTCCTACAGTTCTTAAGGTTCCCTCACTCACAGAAATGTAGGATACTGTCTCATGCTTCTTCAGCAAGACTCAACTGAATTTGGAAGCTCTCTTTTATTCCTTCCTGCTCGGGGGAGAAGGGGCTTCAATGAGCTTCCGGGCTGTCCGAGGCATTCAGGTACTTCCTTGAGAAGCAGTCCCTGTAGTTCAGTAGTTCACCACATGGAGGATCTGCAGGGAAGATCCAGCAGCTCCGGAGAATCTAGTCCACCCTTCTTGCTTCCCATACTGACTGGCCACTGCTTTCCACCTTCAGTTTGCCGCACTTGCAAACACTGGAACGGTTATTCAGAGGCAGACTCTTGCTAAACATGGAGGCTCCACTCTTATTTATAATATTCAGTGTTGGATAGGGATCTATCCAACAAGTTCTATTCGGAGTAGGCCCTCATGTTCTCCTTAAATCTGTCCTCCGGTCGTTTAAGGCCCTTCAGATCTAGCCTTGTCCTCGGGGAGGGGGTAACAGAGTTCTACTCAGAGTAGACCCACTGAAATCAATGAACCTAAGTTCGTCATGTATATTCACTTCAGTGGGTTTACTCTGAGTAGGGCGGCCAACATCCATAAGTTAAAATGCAATTTTAAATGAAATTTTAAAAGCGCCTTTCAAACATTTAAACACAACTTTACAAGCCATCTCAGAGCATTTCAAAAACATTTGCAACTTCTAAAAACATTTAAAAGCAATTGTACAGCCTCGTCAACTAATTTCAGAGTTGTCTCTTTCAGCCATCCAGTGCCTGAGTGAACAGGAATGTTTTCAAATTTCTCCTGAAAGTCAGTAATGAGAGAGAGGCTCCCCTCACCAGGGAGGGAATTCCACAAACGGAGAAGCACAGCCAAAAAGGCCTTGTTAGGGGTCTACTCCAACCAGACGGCAGCCAAAGGGGTCACCACCAACAGGTCACCTTCTGATTGGCCGTTATGAGAACAAGATGCTGGACTAGATGGGCCACTGGCCTGATCCAGCAGCCAGGTTCTTCTAACATTCTTATGGAGTTTCTATTTAGCTATGATGACCAGTACCCATTGATGGACCTTGTTGCCACCGCCGCTGCCTCAAATAGAATATAAGAACATAAGAAGAGACCTGTAGTGGGATCAGGCCAATGGCCTATGTAGTCCAGCATCCTGTGGCCAACCAGATGCCCAGTTAGGAAGCCTACAAGCTGGACATGAGTGCTAGCACACTCTCCCCTCCAGCTAGTCTATAAGACCACCCACTTGAGTTTTTGCTTCTTCAGGTGACCAAGTGTCTCAGAGCAGATTGTCAGCTACGTTTATGGTGAGTCATGTCCCAAATTGTGGATTCACTTTTTCTGTTCTTTTTTGAAGTGTTAATATGGGGTTGAGCTGTTTCCACCGTGTCTTCACGTTTGGCGTTTGTGTAATCCAGATTTAATTGGGGAGGATGTGATGCTATGTATGGAGCAAATCCATGAAAAATGCATGATTTGAAACATTACACCGAGCCCATTGAAATACAGCCTTAGGCAAAGGTTTTGAAATGTTCTTAGATGGCTTTTTTGAATATTTTAGATCTTTTTGGTGGTTTTTCAATGTTTAAAATATGTTTTGCTGTATATTGTATTGGTTTAACATTTTGATGTTTGCCACCCTGAGCTCCTTTGGGAAGAAGGGTGAGATACAAATTACTAATACTAATACTAATATGAGGATGTCAAGTGATGGAGGAAAATCAGTCCCCTTCCACTTCCTCCTATATGACCTGCAACAAGAACATAAGAAGAGTCTGCTAGATCAGGCCAATGGCCCATCTAATCCAGCATTCACTTCTCACAGTGGCCAACCCGATGCCTACGCAAAGCCCGCAAGCAGGATATGAACATGAACACAAGAGCTCTCTCTCCACCTACGATTCCCAGCAACTGGAATTCAGAAGCACCCTGCCTCTGACAGTGGCTCCTTCCCAAAGACACACACACATTGAAATCCAAAATAGTGCTTTGCTACCCTCTTAGAAGCCTAAATCCACAAGCACTCTGGTCCTTCTTTTCTACTTGAGGGCTTGCCGCTAGTGCATCTGGTTGGCTACTATGAGAACAGGATGCTGGACTAGATGGACCACTGGCCTCATCCAGCAGGGCTCTTCTCATGTTCTTATGAATAACAGTGAGGGAGGGCTTTTTTGTTCATGCCCCACCTGTGGGCTTCCTGGAGGAATCTGATTGGCCACTGTGAGAACAGGATGCTGAATTAGATGGGTCTTTGGCCTGATCCAGCAGCAAGGCTGTTTTTATACTTGAGGAACAGCGCTAGAGGGATGTTGAACTAGATGGGCTTGATCCAGCAACCAGGCTCTTCCTAAGCTTCCCATATCAAATTGTAGACACACCTAGAGTCAGATGCCTTTCATGTAAGGGCAAGCCAGACTCAGCCTTGCCTCTTTTGTAAAGGGGTCAAGGACAGAGGAGCTTGATGAGGCCATGGGCGTTGGCTCTCAGAATCCTCTCATGATAAACAAGGCATTAGCCCAGATCCGGTGTCTGTTCCCTCACTTATCTCCCCTTGCTTCCCTGGTCCAGTAAATATATATACTATTTATATGAATATTTTAAAAATCAACCCTCTAGTGCAGAAACAAATATGAGCAGGTGATACTGAGTGAAGCCGTTGGGTTATGTCAGCCCTACCCACAGTAGACGAAGGATGGATGAATCTGTCAATTTTGGTTCTCTTAGTTTCTCATTTTCTCCCAATCTTAAATTCAGTTCTCCACACTTTTGCAGCCATTTCTGTGTTTTAGTTGTAATCATCGTCATAATCGAGAATAAGGAGTTGACATAAACAGAGTCCATCTACCTCGGCGTTGTCCACACCGATTGTCATCTCCAATGTCTCAGGGAGGGAACACTCCCTGTCTATCCTGGAGGTGCCAGAGATTGAACCTGGAGCCTTTTGAGTGCAAAGCAGATGCCCTGCCCCTGAACTATGGCAGCTACCTGGTGTAGTCTCCTTCATTTATCTTTTTGTTCTATAGACCCACTCTGTAGACCAGGACCCTTCTGTCAAAGAGACCTCCTCTGAGGAAGAAAACAGATGCTCTCAAGGACACTTTAGTAGTGGACGTCCTGCATCAGACTAGGTGGGATGTGCAGTCTCTGTGATGCAATCATTCTTCACCAGGTGCCCAGAACCTGTGGCTCTCGAGATGATGCCGAGCTACAACTCCCATTGTCCCTGGCCCATTGGCCATGCTTGCTAGGGCTGATGGAAGTTGTAGTCCAGCAGTGTCTGGAGGGCCAACAGTTCCTCATGCCTGACCTATCCCCAGGATTTCGGACAGTCCCAACCAAGCAAGGGTGCCTTTGACCGGCTCCCCCTGAGCTCATTTTCTCCTGCGTTTGGAAGCAGATCGCAAGTGTAGAGGACAGACACCCATTTCTCAAGCGGTTTAGCTGGAGGGGGAACACTAATTTCTAAAGTGTAATTACCATGAGATTACAGACACATATCCAGCAAACTGCTCACCCAGTGCACTTATCTGGGGTAGAGAGTCAAAGGGTGCTTCATCCAGTGAAACATGATATCACCACAATTTCCCTGCGATGAAGCAATCTCATTCTTCCCCGAGACTTCCCACACACCAAAGAGCAATTCCTGGGGAGATTTTTTTTTAATTATTTTGCCCAGAGAGACCGTGACAGCGCAGCCATCAATGATCCAGTTCCCTGCTGGCCGTCATTTGGACCTCATCCACTCTATCCATTTGAAGCAGTCTTATGCCCACTTTAAACAGTCATGGCTTCCGCCTCAATTTATCCTGGGAACTGTAGTTTGCTCAGGGTGCTGAGAGTTGTCAGGAGGACCCTATTCCCCCTCCCATGGTTACAATCCCCAGACTGGTTTAACAACCATTCCCTCTTCCCAGGACACTCTTATTCTTAAGGAATGTTTTTATGAACTTTTGTTCAGATGGGACCTTCCCTCTAAAAGATTGGGTCACATATATACGGTATCCTGGGGTCGACCACCAGTGCTAGCAATATGGGGACACAGGAGTGCATGAATTGGCTATTTTGGAGGAAAGGTATTTTTAATAAGAAGTTCATTTTATTTTATTATTACATTTCTATCCTACTTTCCCTCCCAGGAGCTCAAGGCGGCACACGTGTACATTGGTCTAAACTGCATGCAAAAAATGTATTTATTAGGAGACATTTGCACTGAAATCCTGAAGAATTTTCATGAGGATTTTTTTAAAGAAATTCAGAGATGTGGAGAATCAATTTTAAGATTAGAAAAATGGGCTGCTGAGAAAGCCATAACTGACAGATCATTCCATCCCTACCCAATTCCAACCCTATCTTTCCTGTACATGTTTTTAAAATTATTTTCCTTCCCTCACACCCTACCAGAACCTGCAGAGAACTGCAATTCTCTGAAGAAAGTGAATAGCTATTAAACTAATTTAACTAAGGTGTGCGTGCGCGCAAGCGTGCGCACCCCTCTTTACTTGTGGAAAGGAGAGAGGTTGACTCAACTCTATTAACATATCTGAGGGACTAAAACAGGTTCCGAGCCTTGATTTCCTCCCTTATTACCTGTTGCCAATTAGCTCACCGGGAAATAGAAACAATGTTGGCTACCTTCCTTGGGAAGGTTCAGACATATAGGAGGAAGGGCTTTGGGGGAAAAAATAATTACCTACTTGCTGTTTGTCAGGTGCAATCACATCCTACGGGCAACTTAGACATCATCTAACCGACAAGGACCCCATTCGTTTCTCCACGAGCTAGGAGGATTTCTGTCCCAACATGCATTATCTTGTTTTAACTGAGTTTGCAACTCAGCAGAAAAATTGTAACACAGGAGAGATGGAGGGTTGTTGTGGGTTGTTGTTGTTTTGCCTAAGGGCTACATTGCATTCTGGACAAATTTCCAGCGGCCACATGCCATAGGCAGGTGGGCTCATAGGCAAAAGCAACACGTGAATTCTACCGTTGGACAGTCAAGAAATCAGAAGAAGGCCAGGACTGGGGAGGACAGCCAGGAGAGAACTAGAAAAGGTCCTCAAATGCAAGGATGTATCACTGAACACTAAAGTCAGGATCATTCAGACTAGTGTATTCCCGATCTCTATGTGTGGATGTGAACGTCGAGCAGTGAAAAAAGCAGATAAGAGAAAAAATCAACTCATTTGAAATGTGGTGTTGGAGGAGAGCTTTGCGCATACCATCGGCCACAAAAAGGGCTGGCGCCAGGCATGCCAGGGCCCTTGGGCACCAGCCTGCCCTGGACCCCAGCACACACCCCAGCACACACACTCATGCCCCACCTACCTGCCTCTCCTGTCTTTTGAGGCTGCGCACACTGCACATGCAGGGCTCCCATTAACCAAGATGGCGGCTGAGGTTTCCCTAAGGGGCTGAAGCCTCGACCGCCATCTTGATTGGTGGCACACATGCGTGCTACACATGTGCACCCCTGCCATCAAGCAAGATAGTGTCAGGAACATCAGCACCTTAGGGAAACCTCAGTCGCCATCTTGGTTAATGGCAGCCCTGCACGCACAGCGTGCACAGCTGCAAAAAAGAAGAAAGACAGGTAGGTAGAGCCAGTGAACGGGCGGGTGGCTTGGAACCTCCCTCCCTGCAATGGATCATGGAAGGGAGCTCTAGTCCTCCCCTACCCTATTGAGGGGCCCCTCAGGGGCACCTGTGGCCCCAGAGTCCCTTAGCCAGGGCCCGACCTGGCCACCCTTTGGCACCGGCCCTAGCTACGAAAAAGACAAATAATTGGGTGTTTAAACAAATTAAACCAGAACTATCACTAGAAACTAAAATTATGAGACTGAGGTTATCATACAGATAACACACACACAGTAGGCAAGTTTCTACACACACACATATATCCCTCTCTATCCTCCACCCGAGCAAGCAAGTGACATTGTCAAGAGTTCAAGGACACAATTCCGACCAGGCAAAAACACTCAAGGGGGGTGCACTCAAAGGGGAGGGCTGACAAGGGGTGTGGCCAGGGGAGACAGGGTATGGCCTGGAAGAGCCCAGGGGCCAAAATAGAGAGATCCAGCGCGGCACATTTGGCCCTAGGCCTGAGGTTCCCCACTGCTGCTTTAGAGTAGTCCTCAATGAGGTCAACGTAGGGTTGTTAGTGCTACTCAGTAGTAGAGTCACTGAAATTCATCACAATGACTGACTTACGTCCATTAGTTTCAAAGGCTCTACTCTATGTACACCTTTGCTGGATGCAACCCTCTGAATTTAATACGCCTGCATAATTGGGTTTCATTTGGAGGCAGGGTGAGGCAGTTGTTGGCAGCGTTGGGTCAATTGCAACCCCACCATTGCCATCTTTCCACTCCCTCCATCTTTGTTGCCATTCCACATGGTGCCTTCAAGCACCACATGCCTCAAAGTTCTCATCCTGTTTCTAGATAGGGGTGGTGTGTCTTACTTAATTCAAGAGCTGGACAAATTGGGAGGGGCATTCAGCAAGTGGGGGAGGAGTAGGAATGTTCACCCCAAGGCCTTTCACCATTAGAACTGCACAACCAAAGCACCGTAGCTCTATGATAGGGGAAGGGCTCTTTCATTCATGCCTTGCCTGTGGTATTCCCAGAGAACTCCAACTGGCTGCTGTGAGGACAAGAAGCTGGACTAGATGGTCCTTTGTGGCCTGATCCAGCAGGGCTCTTCTTATGTTCTTATGCTCTAAATGTCTTGACTTCAGCACTCACCCTCTCAATTCTGCAACTTGGGGATAGTAATCCCATTCTCCCTCTCAAAAGGCAGGGGTGGGGATCTTGCAGCCCTGCAGACATCATTAGACTACGACACCCATCATCTTCACCACTGGATATGCCAGCTGGGACTGATGGAAGTTGGAGTCCAATGTCGCATGAAGGCCTGTGGATTCCTCTTTATTGCTCTAGACCAGCCTTTCCCAACCGGTGTTCCTCCAGATGTTGCTGGACCACAACTCCCATCAGCCTCAGCCATTGGCAGTGCTGGCTGAGGCTGATGGGAGTTGTGGTCCAACAACATCTGGAGGCACACTGGTTGGGAAAAACTGCTCTAGACGCTGAGAAGCACCCACCTTGCAAGTTCCAAGTGGGCACCACTATAACCTTTTGTTATCAAGTGACCCATGGAAAAGCCCAATGAGATGATTATCTGATTATTTTTGGAAGCTCACGATTCTGGCCCATGTCCTCATCTGCCATTATGACAAGGAAAGAGGCCTGTTGGGAATTTATATTTAGCCCATAGTAAATGGCAGTTTTCTGGGCTAAGGTTTTCAACAAACTGCAGGCTGGCTCTATGTGTGCAACAGACTTAGGTGTACATCTAGGGACACCCGGAGCTCTTGTTAGAAATGTATGTTGTTCCGATTTCGGAGCTGAGGTATTTGAATGTACCCATATAATGGCCCCATACTGGGATAATAGCTTAGTCTTATAAAGCTCGAGAAGGGATGTGGCTCATCTACATCCTAATTTGACTACATAATGAAAAACAGAAGTGACAGTGGCATCGGCTGTTAACGCAACATCTTTCAAATGGGTGGACCAGGGTCCAGAATTTTTAAATGTCACACCCAGGTACTTATAAGAGTTAACTTGCTGCAGCCCTGATTGTCCAACCGCCATCTATTATTCCGTCTTCTCCTCCAGAAAACCATTGTTTTAGTTTTAGAATAGTTGACATTCAACAGTTTCTTAACACAGTACGTGCCCAGAGCTCTCAGGAGTCTACGCATTGCCACCTGTGTGTATGAAAGAAGGGTGGCATCATCAGTATGCAGTTAGGTGGAAACATCCTTACCTCTCAAACGAGGAGGCAAGAACTCCACTCCTGATAGAAAGGGGACCATATCATTAAGATAAAAGTTAAATGAGAGGGGTGCTAACAAGCAGTCCTAGCATACTCCTTTATTAACTGGGATAGGTTCCGAGAGGCAACCCTGTTGTATACTTATACTCCTGAATGGCTTATTTCATTGTTTTAATTATTGTTTTAATGCTTTCCTTGTGCCTCTTTCTTTTGATGCGCATGAAAAAAGCCCAGTTGATTGTTGCACAATAAACTGCCCTGAACTAAGGAGTACCCATCCCTGCCAAATCCTGATATTGCTCAAGTATGAGCCAGGGTTCAAATCCCCGTACAGCCATGAAGCTCACTGGGTGACCTTGGGCCAGTCATTGCCTCTCAGCCTCAGAGGGAGGCAATGGTAAACCCCCTCTGGATACCGCTTACCATGAAAACCCTATTCATAGGGTCGCCATAAGTCAGGATCGACTTGAAGGCAGTCCATTTCCATTTTTTCATATTTGGGTTTTAATTATTGTTAAGCTGTTTTCTAAGTCACTTTAGACTAGGGATGGAATCTATCTATCTATCTATATAGAGAGATGTGTGTAGTGGTTAAGGTGTTGGACTAGGACCTGGGAGACCAGGGTTCAAATCCCCACACAACCATGAAGCTCACTGGGTGACCTTGGGCCAGTCACTGCTTCTCAGCCTCAGAGGGGGGCAATGGTAAACCCCCTCTGAATACCCCTTACCATGAAAACCCTATTCATAGGGTCGCCATAAGTCGGGATCGACTTGAAGGCAATCCATGAGACCCAAATAGTCAGATGGACAGAATTCCTAGAAGATGTCAAATCAGCTCGTAAAGGATCCAGCTCAACTTGGGGTCCAAGTGGCAGCTGAGAGGGACTGAAAATATAGGGACAAAAAGGCATGTGCCTCAGAGAAGGTATTCCCCAGCATCACTTGATCACGATGTCTCAGATGGTTGGGTTATGATTAAGTTGCCAGTCTACTGAGAGTGTCACTGCACCTGATACTTATTGAGAAGGTAATAATTTTCTATGCACAAAAAAAGTCCTCCTACATCTCTGAGTGTTTCCCGGGAAAGCAGCCAACATTGCTGGTGTTTCCTGATGAGCTCATCACTGGAGGTAGGTGGCAAAGAATTGATATGTATTTTATTTCGTTTTACCCTGCTGCTCCTCCAAGGAGCTCAAGTTGGCATACGTGATGATGAGCCCAAGAGCTTCACACCTCAGGGAGAATTTGAGCCTTGGGTCTCCCAAATACAGATCTCTCATTGGAAATGACTCGAGGGGGGAGTATTAATCTGGTACCCCTTTAGCGAATATAGGAATATCAGCTTCCCATGGGCAACTGGTTGGCCACCAGGAGAACAGAACACTGGATTAGATAGGCCTTTGGTCTGGTCCAGCACAGTTCTTCTTACATTCCTTATCTCTAAGGCTGCAACCCTAACCCCTTATACTTGGGAATGAATGGAAATGGACTGCTTTCAGGTCGATCCCGACTTACGGCAACCCTATGAATAGGGATTTCATGGTAAGCAGTATTCAGAGGGGGTTTCCCCTTGCCTCCCTCTGAGGCTAGTCCTCCCCAGCTGGCTAGGGCCCGCTCAGCTTGCCACAGCTGCATAAGCCAGCTCCTTCCTTGTCTGCAACTGCCACCTGGGGGGGCAACTGGGCTCCTTGGGACTATGCAGCTTGTCCACGGCTGCACAGGTGGCAGGGCACATAACCCCTGAGCCACTCGCTGTGGGGGTGATCTTTAGCGGCCCTTGACACCTAGGAGACACGAGTAGGGATTTGAACTCACAGACTCTGGACTCCCAGCCAGACTCTCCTCCCCACTGTGCTGAGCTCTACTGAATTCAGCTGTGGTTTCTTCTGAGCAGACATGGTTAGGATTATGTCCTGTTACTGATTTAACACTCAGAGTCAAACCAGTGTGGAGAATCATCTGAAGGAAAAGAATGGATCTGTGATTCTCACTGGACAAGCTCCCTAGGTCGACTAGCATTACTGTCCCCAGCTTTGTGTTGTTTTTGCAAGCTCTTTCTTTTCCCCACATCCCTCATAAAGACCATCTTGCAAGGCCTTCCACATTAAAAGGCTGACACCTGAGGCCCTTCGAATGAAGGGCCAAATGCCCAGGTCAACAACCTGGCTGCTGAATTCTGCACCAGCTACGGTTTCCCAACTGTCCTCGAAAGTGGGCATGTCTTGGCAGATGTCAACTTTAAAGCAAGGGTGGGGGACCTGTGGGCCTCCAGATGTTCCCAGACTCCTTTGGCAGGAAAGGTGAGGTATCAGTTGAATAAACAATAACAGTAATTCAGCACAGGACCTTGGACAGAGCCCCTGGGGTGCTCCATCTGAGACCTCCCTCCGGGCCGACGCGAAGCCAATCGTTTCTTTTATTGAAAAGCCTTTCTAAACTGCTGAAAAGTCAAAAAACCTCTATGCCAGACCGCTTGAAACAGACCCATAGACCCCCTGAAAATTGCTGAGAGTCTTGGCAGACCACTTAATTATTTTTCCGCCTTTCAACACAATTGTGACGCGCTTGTATTGCTTTTTTTATTTCTTAGATATTGTGTTTTATGGTAGAATTCACATTGTAATACAATAAAATACAGTATGAGAAATAAAGCGATCAATACAAATACAATTAAAGATCAATATGGCTATTTAATGTGGGCATGCAGCAGGCCACCTGAAGCTTGTGGCCCACAAGCCACAGTCTGGGAACCTCTGCTCTGAGCTGTAGTCAAAAATATAACATAAAAAACTATAATGCAAGATAAAAACCGGTGAAAGAGTATTATAAAAAGAGATGGAAAAACAGGAATTCACTGATAACAGGGTCTAATCTTATGGGTCAGGGTAAGCCTGGGCAACAAGAGATGTCCTTGAAAGATGTCTGAAGCAACTAAGGGGTGGTGTTTCACATGCAGCAGGATGGGCATTCTTCAGTGGAGTCTAAAACACAATTACAGTTAAAAACATTCTAAAACGCATTTATGGTTAACAACATTCTAAAGCACAGTTGCAGTTTTTTTAAAAAAAAATCTTTCATCCAGTGATCTCTGGGTTGCCAGGAGCAGTCTACTTAAGCCATCAAATGCCTGGGTGAACAGGCACGATTTCAAAGTCCTCCTGAATAGTGATGGAGAGAGAAGCATCACAGTGGGGAGGGCGTTCCACACACAGAATGCACACTGATTGTACATGGTCGTTCAACTCGCTGTGGCTCCACCTCACAGTAGCATCACCCGGACCACATTCTTTCAACTTTTCAACAACAATGATCATGGGAAACATTGACAAACGCTTCCCCGAAGTCATGATGCGCTATGTGCATGATGTTCCTGTGATATGCTTTCTTGGCAGAGACCATTAGTAAATAATAATTATAATAATGAGCCATTATATTAGGCATGCCTAAAGCTCCTAAGCTTGGACACATTTCTTTGGTAATGTCCTATGGAGTGTAGTGGGACTTACTTCAGAGTAAATTGGCTTAGGATGGTTACTAAGCTTATTTCTTTCCAATCACTTTCCCTGAACCTATATCCCAGCCTTCCTCAACCTGGTGCCCTCAAGTTGTTTTGGACTCCAAATCCCATAATCCCTGACCATTGGCCATGCTGGCTGCTGGGGCTGATGGGAGGTAGAGTCCAATGACATCTGGAAGGCCACAAATTCTCCAATTCCCACTGCAATATCAATCGGTGATGGGGAAACTCATGACCCTCCAGATGTTGTGTGGATAAACTCCCCATTTGTGGAGTGCCCTCCCCACTGACATGTGTCTGTCTCCATCACTATTGACTTTGAGGAGGAATTTGAAAACATTCCTATTTACCCAGGCATTTGATGGCTGAAGGGGACCATTCCTGGCAACTCAGAGATCACTGGATGAAAAAATTGTTTTCAACTGTAACTGTGTTTTAGAATGATTTAACTATGTGCGTGTGTTAGAACGTGTTAGAATGTTTCTGACTGTAACTGTGTTTTAGCATGCTTTTAACCCTTTTTAGAATACTTTTCTTTTTGTTGTGAAATTGTTTTGTTGACGTGTTTGCTGCCCTGGACTCCTTCAGGAGGAAGGATAGGATATAAATTTAATAAATATATAATAAATAAAAACATCCCTGTCCTTTGGCCATGCCAGCTGATAGGTTTGATGGGAGGTGAAGTCCAACAACATCTTGATGACCACAGATTCCAGGTCACTGTGTAAATCAGGGAAGGGGAAGACCCTGGCCCTACAGATGTTGCTGGACTAAAACTCCCAGCATCCCTGACTATTGGCTATGCTGGCTGCTGGGAGTTGGAGTCCAAGAACATCTCAAGGGCACCAGGTTGGGGAGGGCTGTTATATTCTGAAATTTCTCTCCATCAGATACATGTTTCTTACCATTCTAGAAAAAAAATGTAATTTCTGCTTCCCAGACCTGAGGTTCAGTCAAGACTCAATTAAGGAGCAAATTTTAAGGAGAAACTCAAAACAGCAATGGACGTTTTATATGCCAACTTCACATGCTGTTTTGCTTAGAAAGAGCCTTGCCTGCTTGAGTCAGGAGAAAGTCGGGGGAATCTTCCGGATGAGTAACTGATACTTTTGCAATCTAAACATGTTTGCGCAACATCCTCAGGATACTCATGTTCCAAAGCAGAGTTACATTTTGGGTAGGAGAGTTCATTTTGGGGCCTGGATACTGTAGCAACAATAACCCCACCTAGATATTCATTGGAAAATTATAGTTTTGCCATCATCTGTTTGGGTTGTCTCTTCCTCCTTATGTCACTTGCCCAACCTAGGGAAGGTCTTAACCATTTGACGGAAATGCCAAAATAATAATTGGATACCGGAAAAGGGGCAGAAATTCAGTTCGGTCCACATTTTAATTAGCAGCGGCTTCCTAGGTGGAGCAGAGCCGCTTTATGCTATATGCTTCTGGACAGGTGGGTCACTGCTACGGAATGAAATGAGGGGATTTGCTCCTGCAAGAGGTGCTGATGGCTGCCAGCTGGGATGGCTTCAGAAGAGGATGGGACAAATTCATGGAGAAGGCTCTCAGTGGCTATGAGCCACCATGGCTATTGTCTACCTCCACTGTCGGAGGCAGTATGCTTCTGAATACCCGTTGCTGGGACTCACATCACAAGTGTGGAGAGTTGCTGTTGTGCTCAAGTCATGCTTCTGTGTTCCCCATAGGCATCTGGTTGGCCACTGTGAGAAGAGGACGCTGGGCTGGATGGCCCACTGGCCTAATCCAGCAGCCAGGGTCTTCTTATGTTGCTTACGGAGGGGGCAGGGTGGAGCTCAGTGGGTGAAACACAATGGCAGGAGGCAATCCAGAGCTCCTATATTCATCTCCCCCTTCCCCCTCTGCTGGGAAGCTAGACTAGCAACTTCTGATTTTAATGCAAGCCTGCCTTCTTCATCCTTATCAAAATGCAGCTATCCAAAACCTCTGCTTCTGCAAACGTTGCAATACAGACCTCCAGCCGAAACCTGCGTACGAAAATGTGCACGTATGGTGATGTTCTGTTGTATCCAGTGTTAGTCTGCAGGCCTATTGAAATGAACGGGAGTGGCTAATGCTGTCTTTTGTCGCTTATATTTGGGGACACCCCCTTCCTCTGTTTTTTCTCTTGTTTTGCTAAACAGATTATTAGGGCATGAACTTCTGCGGACTAGCATCACTAGATGCATGAAGGGTTAACCTCACTTGGATATGATACATACACACACATCTTGGGATGGCAGAGGGGGAACGGTCAACAATGGCAAAGGGGAAACGCCAGAGTTCAGTGGCGGAGCAGCCAGAAGGTCCCAGGATCAACCCCGGGTGTCTCCAGGAAGGGCTGGGACAGACCTGTGGCTGAAATCCTGATCAGCCACTGCCAGTTAACGTAGACAGTACTGAGCGAGATGGACCAGGGCTCTGACCCTGTGCAAAGCAGCTCCCTATGGGGTCATCTGTATTATCAAGAGGTACACAACAATACCTTGCCGCATAGAGTGCTCCTCTTCAAGAGGCCAGCCAGCCAGCCATGCCCCCAGATATTCCACTGCATCCTATTCCTCATCCTGAGGTGGGGAACCTGAGGCCCAGGGGCCAAATAAGGCCCTCCAAACCTCTCTGTCTGGCCCTCGGGACTGTCTCCAGGCCACATCATCGCTGAGGGTTTAGCATGTCTAGAGTGTGGCCTTGAACTCTGACCTTACCTCCTGCTTGCCTGGTTGGAGGAGAGAAAGAGAGACTTCTGTTAGAACTGGCTCGCTGTATCCTTTGTAAAGTATCCTTTGTAGCTCTGTGCATTTGCCTCTGACCTCATTTGCCACTAGGAGGTGGCCCCTGAAGGATTGCCCAGAAGGGACTGCGGCCCCGGGCTAAAAAAGTTCCCCACCCCTGTGCTAAGTTCTTTTCTGTTAAGTTTTTTTCCTGAAAACCCTTTGGGTTCCCCAAGTGTGCTGATATCTCCCTCTCTTTTCCCAGCACTCCTGCTTTGGCAGCAATGTTGTCGGCGCTCACCAGACAAGTTTGCTATTAAAAGGACTTATTGGCAGTGGAAGCTGGTGGCGCCAATTATTATTATTATTATTATTTATTAGATTTGTTAGACACCCATCTGGCAGAGATTAATCTGCCACTCTGGGCGACGTACAACGATGTCAGCTGAGCAGTGAATCCACTCCGGGGTTTTGTCCAAACTCTCAAGGAGTTGCCCAAGGTGCTGAAACCCATTCCCAAAATAGATTCAGCACCTCGGACACTTCCTTGGAAGCTTGGGCGAAAACTTCGGAGCAGATTCACTGCCCCGTTGACATCAGAGCCACCAGCTGCCACTGCTTATTGGTTTATTGTATTATATTGTATTTTATTGTATCTATGTTCACCGCCCAGAGAGCTATTGCTAGTCGGGCGGTATATAAGTTTTAAAAATAAATAAATAAATTTTAAAATAAATTATCAGTGGAATACAGTGCTACTCACTTGTTTCGACCCACTTTGATGCCGACAGAATGCACATTTGCTGTCTCCCTGGCTTTACCAAAGACCAGGAAGAGGCAGATTGCCCTCTTCCTTTCCACAACCAGTACAAACCAGAAGGCCGACGATAGGGAACTTTGACTCATGCTGTGTCACCAGCGTTGAGTGCCGATCCCCAAGTGCTTCTCCCACAAGGCTGGCAGGGGCTGAACGGAAAGAAGGAAGGTACTGTGCAAACCTTGCTGAAGACCACACTGCCAAGATGTCAAGACATTGATATATTTATTCCCATTTCCTGTAATGGCTTGCTGGCAGAACTGTATGTCCTTCAATTCTTAATGAATGTTAATTGGTTGCATTCAATTAACTCCTACCCAAAGCAGACACACTGAAATAGGAGACTAGAGTAAGACTATTGATTTGGCCACACTTCCATACTTTGGTCATGCCCGCTTTGATATGTAGCCCCCAGAGGGTTGACAGCGGGATACTGTGGGGCTTGGCTTGCTTTAGTGTCAAACCTTGAGAAGGAGCATCTCACAGTTTTGTCCTGACTGCTACGTAACCCCACGCATAAAACAGCAAGAATTAAAGACTTGGGTCTTTGGGGACTAGCTCATATTTGTGGATGAAGGAAGCTTTGGGCTAAATGTATGGTACAGACATGACAATCTAGATCAGGTCCCCCTCTGCACTGTATATCTAAATCATCATACCACTTTAAGCTGCCACGGCTTCCCCCAAAGTATCCCAGGAAGTGTCATTTGTGAAGGGTGCTGAGAGTTATTAGGAGACCCCTATCCCCTCTCACGGAGCTACCATTCCCAGAGTTACCTGGGAAGTGGGAATGACCATTAAACCACGCTGAGAATAAAATAACTTTTCAAATAAAACAAAAAAAATTGCCAGCTGATAGGGAGAACAAAAGTGAAGACTGGAAGAACGCGAGAAATTAAACCTGACATATTCACGCATCCCTAGGTCCAAACGTTTTAATGTGTCTGCGTAAAAATCAAATATAATTACAGGATCTTGGAAAGGTTGAGCGAAGGAAAGAGAGAGAGAGAGAGCGCATGCTAATCTTCAACTCATATTACACAGTGAATTTCTGTGAGTAGTGACACAGTTACAGTTTCTAATACGGACGTTCCTTGTTAGGAATAATCTTGGCATTTTCAGTAATAGATTGAGAAAATGCTATCCCCCTTGCTGAGAAAGCAGCGATCAGAGGAAGAACCTCTGGAAGATCTGGAAGATAGTGGCCACACAGCTATTATCTTCCGATGAATAATTAGGTGGAGTTTCTGTTGGGTCAACATCCAGGTTGCAAAAAGAAAAGAATTATCCTTCCCAAACGACAATGCCACCTTGCACAATGATCACCTGGGTGATGCCACACAAACAGATTTGGATTGCAAAAGCATCTGTCCCACGACCAGAGGGCGTTTCCCTGCTTTTTTTTTTTTTGACAGATGAATAAGAAGAAATTCTTTCTGTGCAAACAGGAACTTCACGACAGCATATAAATAAGCCATCAGCCTGTCAGGCTCCTCAGTTTATTTTGCTGCCCATCATCCTGAGCGTTGATCGTGCCTCATCTTGGGTAAGTAAAATTGGTTGGATGCTTTCCTTTTGCCAGAGTTGTGCTTATCATGAAGAGTGATTTGAAGATTTGGGGAGGGTTGGGGGGAGAGGGAATGTGGGTGGGTCATGGAAGCTGCCTTATATACCAAGTCTGGTCATTCGTCCATCTAAGCCTGGTATTGTCAGCACTGACTGGCAGCAGCTTTCCAGGATTTCAGGCAGGTATCTATCCCAGCCCTACCTGGAGATGCCATAGATTGAACCTGAGACCTTCTGCAGGCACAGAGGACGCTCTACCACTGAGCTACGCCCCCTCCCCAAAGGTCATCAAAAGGAGATGTGCATATCTGAGATGTCACCTCAGACACCCAAGATGGAGTTGAATATTGCCTTGTAAAGATATGATTTCCCCAAAAGAGTAGATAGGGAACCTTTGGATCTCTAGATGTTGCTGGACCACAGCTCCCAATATCCCTGCCCATTGGGCATGCTGGCTGGGAGAGAATGGGAGTTGGAGTCCAGAAACATCAGGAAGGTACCAGGTTCCCCGACCCTTTCCTAAAGAACAACTTGTTGCAGAGAGCCCTATTCGGCCTCTTTTTTTATTAACTCTATAACTGTACCGTGATCTGAGCCTTGAAAAGCACATAGAGCTGCAAGAGGAAGTGGGAAAGAGTGTCACTCTTCCATACTTCCTCCTTCAGCTCTATGGACCTTTCAAGGGAGATAAAAGCAGCCACCCTCGCCACCTCGTGACCAAGGATGAAGTGAGCTGGGGGGGAGGGCTTATAGGCTTTGTGGGCACCCAGAGAAAAACCTCAAGGGTAGCATTGCATCCACAATTTCAGGTTGATGCCCCCTGAACTAGACACTAAATAGATACTGTGGTTTCTGGCTCCTCACAAATCCCTTTGTCAGGAACCTTTTGTTATTGACAGTGGAGGCTGGCCATTGTGGTGGATGGGGCACTGCCTCACTAAGCTTGGTCCCCCGCCAGTCAGCTCCCAGCTGACTACATTCTTACTTCCAGCTTCCTCCTTTTTTACTCTCTGTGTTGCCTCTTGTGGAACTCACTATGGAGGAGGAGAGTGGGGACAAAAGTTGGATTAGTCAGCTCTGATGTCACCAGCTCTGGCTCCACCTACTGTTGGGCTCCCCAATAGTCCCAATGGACATCAGACTCTGGTTATTTGAAAATGCTCCTACATCAATGCACTACTTCTTCATTATTTTAAAGCTCTCTCCCCCCCCCTTCCCTCTCTCTGTCTTCCAGGCTTCGCCAAATCAGCAGAAGATGTCCTACCAAGACCAGCAATGCAAGCAACCTTGCCCCCCTCCTCAATGCAAGCAAACCATCCCTCCCCCTCAGAAATGCTGCCCACCCCCTCAGCAGTGCTGCCCACCCCCTCAGCAGTGCTGCCCACCACCTCAGAAGTCCTGCCCCCCTCCGAAGCAGTGCTGTCCTCCACAACAAAGCCAGGACCCTAAATGCTGTTAAGGGGCCGCTGGAACGACCACCCCCCAGAGGACTCCCTGCAGAAGGAAGATGGGAGAGAGGGTCTAGGATGTGGAAGCACAGTGCAACGTGGATGATCCCTTCTGGCTTGGTTCCATTTTTGGTGTGGGCTCCATGATAGCAATATCTTGTTCTCTCTGCCTTTTTTAAAAAATGCATGCCGCAAAGAAAAGAAAATCTGGAAATCAGCATTTCTGGGGTGCACGGAGCACCAGCCCGTCTGCTTCCATTGACATCACTGGACACTCGGCCGGTCATCGCCTCTATACTTCACACCAATGGTAGCAATCAGATGTCACCTTGATAGCCTGATCGAAGTGGTCTGCATGAAAACCCATTCTTGCGACCTAAATTCCCAACATAGCTTTTCAGCTGTACCCAGTGTTGCACCTTTCCTCAACCAGCTATCCTTCTTCCCAGCCATACTTTTTCTCTTCTGATGTATTGCTCTGGCCTCCAACTCTATGCATGCGAGATACTATTAAAATGTATGAGTTCAGCCACCAACCTTGTCTTATTTCCTCAATGTTGCACAGCTGAATATCTCTTGCAGTGATTGCATTGGTCTGACTGCTCTGGGGGCAAGTAGAAGTAATGGAGTAATGGTCCCTGGCAGAGAATCCTGAGCCACTGGAGGTAGATGCTGATGGGCAGAGAAGGGAACCAGGAAGGTTTAACGGGACATGTCCCAGTGGCAGACCATCTGCTTGGCATGCAGAAGGTCCTGTGTTTGGTTCCCAGCATTTCCAGGTAGGGCTGGGAGACTGCCAGGACTGGGAGGCTAACATAGGCACTTTTTGTCCACTGTTGGGGGTAGCTGACAGGGGCAGACATGTCACCACTATGTTGTAGTCCTCTCTTTCTGCTTTTTGAGGTGTGGCAGCCTAGTATTAGTATTAGTATTATATCCCACTTTCCTCCCAGAAAGACCCCAGGGTGCCAGACAAATGACAAACACTGAAAACATCTATAAATCTTAAAAACAAGACATCATTTTAAAAAACCTTCTTAAAAACAAAACATTTTTTAAAAAATCTTAAAAACAGAACATCAAAAATCATTTTAAAAATATATTTTAGAACATCTTAAAAACAATTCTAGCATAGACGCAGACTGGGATAAGGTCTGCACTTAAAAGGCTTGTTGAAAGAGGAAGGTCTTCAGTAAGCACCGAAAAGCTAACAGGGACAGTGTCTGTCTAATATTTAAGGGGAGGGAATTCCAAAGGGTAGGTGCCACTGCTAAACTAAAGGTTTGCGCTCTGCCCCACACCCTACAGCACCTATTCTGTGACTGGTGCCATGACCCTTTCTCAAATTTTCAAATGGGTTCACAGGCTCTCAAAGTCTGGTGAACCCATGCCTTGAGCTAAATGGGCCAACGGTCTGACTCAGTAGACTGCAGCTTCCAATTTAAATCAGATCCTTAGTTACATTTGTGAGAACAAGAATCTTATTTCAGGGTTAGATATCTCCATGGCAAAGGATACATGTTGTGTGCAAGGAGGTCCCAGGTTCAGTCCCTGGAATCTCCAGGCAGGACTGTGAAAAGACTCCCATCGGATAAGTCAGACAGTCTCTGCCAGTCACTGTAGATAGGGGTTCGCAAACTGTGGTCCATGGACCACCGGTGGTCTGCAAACCACCAGTGGTCTACAAGCTTCATTCAGCTGGTCCACAAACTTTCAAGATGCTCTCCAAGGTGCTGAAAGATATCAGAGCCGATTCCACTGCCCTAGTGATGTGGGGCCATGAGCCCCCCCTGCTTTTGGGAGGGGGTAACATGGCTATTTCAAGCACTTTAATACTGCTGTTACATACAGGGAGCCTGATCAGGACTAGCAGTGGATACAGCCTGCTGGAAACAGCTTGCATCAGCCCATTCACAGACAGATCGGCTACTGTCTTGGTGACTTTTTTTAATCCATCCGAGGACAAGCTTCATTCAGCTGGTCCACAACATGTCTGCACTAAATATCCATATTGGTTTTTAATTGTATTTTGATTGCTACTTTTTCTTCCTATGTTTTATTTGATTGTAGCTCAGTTTGTATTCTACAGAAACAAAACTGCAACACAATGAAATACATCACAAGAGACAAAAGAAGCAATCATAACACAATTTGCAATCAGGCAGCATCTGGCACAGCACATTACAATGGCTACAACAGACAGAAAGACCATTAAGTGGTCCTCCAAGACCATCAGCAATTTTCAAGGGGTTCTGGGGTGGGGGGAGCAGTTTGGAAACCACTGGTGTTGATTATGCTGAACTAGATGACCCAATGGTCTGACTCAATGTAAGGTGAGGATGGGGAACATATAGCCCTTCAGATATTGTTGCTCCATCTCTGTAAGTGCATTTAATATGTGATTCCAGATAGTTTGGGACATGTGTTCAGACAGGGTGTGGAACCTGTGGTCATCCAGATATTGGACTCCATATCCCATCATCCCTGATCATTGGCCATGCTAGCCCAGGCATAAGGGAATGCACAACACACAGGGAAAAACCTGTCACAATGTACAAATTTGCAAGACTCAATCAGGGGTCCTTATGAGGAGGCTGGAGTGTCCCAGATACGCAAGAGGGTCCCAATTTTCTTTGCTGATATGTTGAGGGAAAATCCTTGTGAGGAACTGAGGAACAACAGAGAGTTATGATGGAGGGGAAATGACTCAAGGTCCTGCAGGAAGGACAGTCCAAGGAGCAAAACTCGTTAAAGCTGAGTGTCTCCCAGACTTGGCAGACAAGTCATCAAGTCTGTTTCACAATAATGAGGACTAGTAACCCAAGTGTCAGCTGGATATCCTTTTTCATGAAAAATCATTCTGTAAATCAAAATGTAGAGTAATGCAGTAATGAGGCTCAGCCCATTTTCTTTCAGTCTTTGGTCAAAAACCAACAGGAAAATGAAAGTCTTCCAGCTTCAGTTGGTTGTGAAATACCTGCACATAATTGCCTGTACATAATCATTTCATAATCTGTCCCTCTTCCCAAGGAACTCTGGGAATTGCTGCTTCATGATGGCAGTAGAGGTCTCCTAATACCTCCCAGCACCCTTCACAAACTACAGTTCCCATGATGCTTTGTGAAAAGCCTTGATTGTTTAAAGTGGTAAAACATTGCCTGAAATGTAAGGTGAAGGCCTAATACTGCCTTGGAATAAAACATTTTATTCGAGATCTGGCAGTTAAACTGACATCACCGCTCCCTTACAGAGAACAGGAATGTTTCCGAAATAACATGTCAACAGACATGACAGAACAGCAAGGAGACAAGACATAGAACCTTAACTAAGGACTGAGGAAATGGAACAGCACCACCAAGTGGTTGACAGTGTTGCTTACTATACAGCCACTAGAGTGGCTTTATACTATAGCCAGCATGGATTTTTCTCATTCCGCAATGTTAAATGGAAAATACCCCCCCGTGCCATTCTGCTGCTTCCCAGTGGCGTCACTAGGGTTGGTGTCACCCAGTGCGGTAACTCATGGTGTCTAAAAAAAAAAAATCAAAGGAAATTGGTTCCAGGGAGATGCTTCATCAGAGGAAGCCCCCCCCCGAAATGAAACAAGGCCACAAAAGGAGCCCTTGTCCAAGAAGAGAACCTAAACAGAGACAAGTTTGGTAAAGCTTTCATAATAAGGAGAGCTGCTTCAGAACAGGGCACACTTTTCCCCCCTTTCGACTCCCCCCCCCGAAAAAAAACACCAAAGAAAACCCGTGCAATATGTTTTCTTTTCTCCTCAGGGGATGGAGGGGAGGGGAGAAAGAAAACAGCCTGTAGCTGTTACAAAGCTGACTCCAAAAACCTTGCTAAAGCTAACGCAACTTGAGACTGGGACATACCTCACACCCACATCCCAAAAAAGAGGAAAGCATTAAGTGCACGGCTCCGAATCGCTAGAAGAGGGGGCGGCAGCCGGCAGCAAGAGCGGGTGAGGAAGGGGAAAGGAGAATAGATGACCTGGCGTGGGAATAGGAGGCACAGGGGCAAGGAAACAGCTTGAGCTGGAGCAGCAGGAAAGGGAGGGCGATGGCGAGTGCAGCCGGGCTTCCCCGGAGAGGATCGGCTAGTCTGAACTGGGAAGGAGGAAGCTGTGCCTGTTCCGGATCCTCGTGTGCTGCAGCGCGGCCCAGTCCAACAACTCCTCCTCCTCCGACGCCCTCTGAGCTCTCGCTCCTCGGCTCTTTTCACCTTAAACAACCCCAAGCCTAGGGCACGGGGAGAGGCGGAGAAGGAGGCACCTTCCCGGTGCCGAGGGGCGGCTCTGGGTGTCACCCCCTCTGATGGTGTCACCCGTTGCGGTCCGCATCCCCAGCACCCCCCTAGTGATGCCGCTGCTGCTTCCCATAAGCTCATTTCAAAATAAAACCTTACAAAACTTAGAGTCCTGAACTCAGAAACACTTGCTTAAGAACCCTCTATGTTTTCGTGGTGATACACAAACCAGTCATAGAGAATCGAGAGTTCAAAGAGTAAAGCAAGAAAAAAAATCCAGACCCCTGATGGACTTTTTTCTGTTAGCAATCTCATAATTTGTTGAAATTAATTAAAAATCAGCCATGTTCACAGAATACCTGTAATCCTATTACTCACCTTGCCCCGTACTCATACCTTCATCGTCTGCTGTTTAAAAGTTAAAAAATGCATGGCTGAATTTTCATTAATTTAAGAAATTAAATTGTTGTTGTGTGAGTCACTGCATAAATCTTTTGTGTGGAAAAATCTTAATTCACAAGATTCCTAGAACATGCATTTATAAAACATGTGTCTATGGAGGAGGCTTGCTAACAGGATGAAGAGGCAGGAGAGGGAAGAACACAGGAACAACACTGTTCTATGATATGCTGAAAACTTTAATGAGAAAACAAAGGAAGGAGCCAGAGGTTCTGAGCTCATCACAAATAGCTCGAGTACAAAGCGAGGGGCGTGACTGCAGAAAAGGAGCCTCTTCCAAAAAAGAAGCATGCATGCAAAGATAGGGAAGCCAAAGCCATAAAGTCAAAGTACCATGTGAGATCTCAGACATGCTGAGCCCTCACAGATCCCATTGGTTGTGCAGTGGGGTCTGTGAAGCACTCAGCACCTCTGAATATTGTGTCCATCCGTTCAGCCGAGGGTCAGAATCTTGTGTCTTCTTTCCTGTCAAAGTTGCGTCTGGGCTTAACGTGGCCGGCAACCAGGATGGTCGATCTTTGTGGGTTAGCAGGGGCACCAACAGATTGGGATATAGTAGATGCCACAAGGGTTCTGGAGGCGGTAGGGGCCCAACAAACATCGTTGATATCCAGGGGGACATTGCCAGGCAGGCGGAGATGGAGGTGGCGGGGCTGGTAAGCAGCAAGAATATTGACAGAAGGAGTCAAAGGCGGAGAGTCTGTCAGGTACCGGATGATAGAAATTGTCCAGCTGGATGCTTCTCATCCCCAGAGACATCTTAGAGCAAGTAGGGTAGATCTGAAATGAGATTTGGGTAGAGCAAGATGATCATCTACAAATACTGGATTAGAACTGAGATGAGGACCCTCAGGACTGGAGGCCACATGCAGCCCTCCAAACCTCTCCATCTGGCCCTCAGAACTCACACCCCTCACTAGCCACACCCCAGTTCCCCCTTCTTCATATCCCAAATATCTTTGGCTGTTAGGAACGTGTTCCTCAATAATGCCCCTTGTTTGTTTGGATGGAGGATGGAGAGGGGTGTGCAGTGCAGAAATTGGCTGACAGTACAAAGGCAAAAGTCCCAAGTGTTGCTCCATGTGTTTTTGTCTCTGGCTTGCACACCCCTGGCATGTGGCCCCTGGAAGGTTGGCCAGAAAAAAAGGTATGTATCTCCATCAGAGAGAGGGTGGAGAGAGAGAAAACTGGTTGAAAGCCCTTCATCCTAAGAGTGCTAGCCACGATCAAGAGAGTCAGGTGAAGGAAACCAACTATTGTGCTTCTCCTTGTGCAGATATTTCATGTGCCTGTGGGATCAGACCAATGGGTCCCCTGGTCCTGAAGCCCATTCTCACCGTAGATAAGCAGATGCCCCAATGGAAAGCCCAAGAGCAGGAGAAGATCACAACAGTTCTCTCCCTACTTCTTATACCAGCAACTGGCATTGGGTGGCATGATGCCTCTGACAGCATTCGCTAGACATATAGCCACCATGGCTAGAAGCCATGGCATTGTTGCATAAATCTGCAATAAATTCCCATTTTGGTAGCATTGCATGCAAAACAACTGTTTTATCCCACTGTGTATCCCTTTGAGAAATGGGCCACAGCTCACTGGTAGAACACTGGCCAGAAAGCAAGGTATATAGTTCCATCACAGAGGGGGGTGGAGAGAGAGAAAATTGGGTCAAAGCTCTTGATCCTAAGAGCGCTAGCCACGATCAAGACAGCCATAGGAAGGAAACCAACTATTGTGCTTCTACTTCTGCAGATATTTCATGTGGGCAGACCCTCCACATTAGAACGTGAGAAGAGCCTGCAGGATCAGGCCAATGGGTCCTGGAGCCCACTCTCACAGTGGACAAACAGATGTTTACATGGAAAGCCCAAAAGTAGAAGAGGAGCACCATAGTTCTCTCCATATACAGCAAAAATCCTAAGATCGTAGAATTGGAATGGGCCTGTAAGGCCATCCAGTCCAACCCCTGCTCAGTGCAGGAATCCAGTTTAAATTGTCCCCAACAGATGGCTGCCCAGCTCCCTGTTGAAGGCCTCCAGTGTTGGAGAGCCCACCACATCTCTAGGTCAGTCAATGGACTGACGTGCTATAAGGTAGTGTCCTGTGTTCTAATTAAATCATCCCTCTACTCAGATTCAAGAGGACTGGGATCTTTTAGGGAAATGATCATAGCTTAGAGATAGGGCCTTTTCGGTGGCCGCCCCTAGGCTGTGGAACTCCCTTCCGAGTGAGGTGCGATCAGCTCCCTCCTTGCTGTCTTTCTGGCAACAAGTAAAGACTGTTTTATTTCAACAGGCATTTGGGATAGAGAACGACCAGGATTAAGTGTCATAGGTTTGGTGATTACATTATATGATTTTATTATTTTAAATTGTCCGCTGTTTTTAACCTATATTTTATGGTTTTAATTTTTCTCATAGTTTAATTCTTTTTTAATAATATACTCTGTATGTTTTAATGGTGTTGTTTTTAGTTGTAAGCCGCTCTGAGTCCTATTGGAAAAAGGCCGGGGTAGAAATAAAGTTTATTATTATTATTATTAGAGATAGAGCATGCACTCTGAATGCAGAATATCCCAGGTTCGACCCCTAGCAGTTCCACACAGAGCAGGGAAAGACTCTCTGTCTGAAACCCTGGAGAGATGCTGCCAGTCAGTGTAGACAATACTGAGCTAGATGGACCAGCAACATCACTCTGTATAACACAGCTTCCAATGTTCCTGAAGGACCCTCCAAATTTCCCTCTTTAAAAAATGTTTGGAGTTCTGAGAAATATTCAGCTGCACCCCTTGCACAGACTCTTTCCTCAACAGGACTAGAACCCAACCCATGAAGAACACTCAGCATCAGGGAGATGCCTCTGAACTTCACACCAGAGCTTGACTGAAATATTCATTTTGACATCCCCCCAGAATTGTGTCCAAGAAGGAACTTGGATATTTAGGTCAAAATCAGTAGGAAAAAATTATTTAAGAACCCACAGAGAAAAGAGAGATTTCAGCCACTATCAACCCCATGAACGAGAAAGAACTTACCTGCTTTCCTAGTGGATGTGATGAGATGCTTTCAGGATATCCGATGCTTGTGGAGTAAAGCTGGGAGACAGCCCTTTTTATGTGGCCCATTGGTTTGCCCAGAGCAAGTCCTGCTCTGTTTCAGGACCTAAAAAATGAATACCCAGGTCTTTATTCGTCCAATGTTTAATTAAAGCTCTCTAATTATTTTTTTTCCTTCCCTGTTTCCTATAGTCTCTTTCATCCAGCCTTCACTGGATGAAGCAGGTGAAAACCTGAGGGTGTGTGGGAGAAAAAATAAAGTTTATTAAGGCTAAAATAACATCCGTACTATGCTTTCTCAGTGCAAGAATCTAATTTAAAACATCCCTGACAGGTGGCTGTCCAGCTGCCTCTTGAATGCCTCCAGTGTTGTAGAGCCCACCACCTCCCAGGATCATTGGTTCCATTCTCATACCGCTCTAACAGTTAGGAAACTTTTCCTGATGTTCTGTCAAAATCTCTTCCATAAGAACTATAGAAGACCCTGCCAGGATCATACAAGGATCCACTTCATTCAGCGTCTTCTTTCAACCGTGACCAGCCTCATGTCTCCAGTGTAGGGATGTGCAAAATATTCAATTCATGGCTTATCTACATGGGAGCATTATTTCATACTAAAGATGCTGTTTTTACCTCCATTTTCTGTTTGCACCATTCACAGCAAGCGTTCTATGCCAGCTCCAAACACAGTTTTTTCTATTCACACTGAGGGGAAAGATCACTCCCCCTGAAGTCTCAGGTTCGCAGTTTGGGTGTACTCCTGAACTCAGCTTTGAATTTGGAGGCCCAGATTGCTGCAGTATCCAGGAACGCATTTGCCCAATTAAAACTGGTGCGCCAGCTGCGCCCGTTCCTGGACCTGCCTGATCTGACCAGGGTGATGCATGCCTTGGTTACATCCCGCTTAGACTATTGTAACACGCTCTACGTGGGGCTGCCTTTGAAGACTGTTCGGAAACTTAAATTGGTACAAAGAGCTGCAGCCAGAGTACTAACTGGGGCTGGTTACAGGGACCATACAACTCCCCTGTTACAACAGCTCCACTGGCTGCCAATTTGTTTCTGGTCACAATTCAAAGTGCTGGTTTTGACCTACAAAGCCCTATACGGCTCAGGTCCAGACTATTTGACAGATCGTATCTCCCTACATGAACCTGCCCGGGACTTGAGATCTTCAGGTGAGGCCCTTCTTGTGTTCCCCACACCTTCGCAAGCACATTTGACGCGGACACGAGATAGGGCCTTTTCGGTGGTTGCCCCTAGGCTGTGGAACTCCCTCCCGAGTGAGGTACGATCAGCTCCCTCCTTGCCGTCTTTTCGGCGACAAGTAAAGACTGTTTTATTTCAGCAGGCATTTGGGACAGAGAACGACCAGGATTAATGTCTCATAGGCTTGGTGATCATATTATGATTTTATTATTTTAAATTGTTCGCTGTTTTAACTTTTATCTTATAGTTTTTAATTTTCCCTTATAGTTTAATTCTTTTTTAATAATATACTCTGTATGTTTTAATGATGTTGTTTTTAGTTGTAAGCCGCTCTGAGTCCTATTGGAAAAGGGCAGGGTAAAAATAAAGTTTTATTATTATTATTATTATTATTATTATTATTATCAATCACACAGTTTCCTAATGACCAGGTCCTCCAATTTAACATTTCCACTCCCTCTGGTTGCTTGGCAACTAAGCATGACGCAGTGGGTTCCTTTACAAAAAGACCCAGAAGTGTGAGCATCTGTGTTTTCCTTGGTAGGATGCAGCTGAAATGCAATCTTTGTTTGAGCAGTGTTATATTTTGTACACAAATTAGAGGGGGAAAGAAATTAAAGGCACCATTTGCAGCTACATAAAAATTCTCTCAGAACAGGGAGAGCAGCTGGAAGTTGCTTTTCAACCTACAGGAAATCAAACGAACAAGGAAAAAAGAGGGAGTGGGCATGGAGAGGGGAGCGATAGACTCACCCACCTAAAAGCTTAGGAGCAGAGCTTCTGCAAGCACTAGAGATAGAGAGAGAATACATTTTTCCTTACTTTTCGTATGATCAGAGTTTTGAGTTAGTATGGATTTACAGGAGAAAAACTGTGAAAGCTTCTGTTTGTCGGTAATGTCATGTGAACGATGCATATTAAAAGGACATGTGAGTAGCACTAAACACATACCACCATGCAGATGAGCCCTCAGTTTGCATTCCAAGCCAAATCTATAATGTTTGCACTGCCCATTTCTGCAAGCATGCATGTTGTATGATATTTTCACTGATATTGTCATTCATATGCACGCTCTCTCCTAATATATGCAATTTTAAAAACATTGGTTGGTTAGAGAACTGCATTACAAAATTTGGATAAGCGTGAGGTTTGAAGAATGGCCATGTTTTGGTTCTCATATTGTTTTGGAAAGGGTGAATTTGATCGGTTTGGCTTTAAATGTGAACCAAACTAACCATTTCCTCCCTCTCTAGCCCACACACCATGCATGATTTTAGAACCTCTGTCACATGCAGCTATGATTGGCCAATCTCTTTGGCCCAAAGCCCAGGGACCCCCAAAAATGACCTCTCAGAAAGTGGTACATGATGGGGGCAGTAGCAAACTGGCATCTCACCAGCATCTGGGTTTCATGGAGGTGGAAGAGGGGGTCCTTCTCAAAAAAAAAAAGGTCAAGGTCACCCCAAAGATGTTTCTTCTTTAATATATTCTAAAATGAACTTCCAGCATGATCCTGCAATGTCTACTGAAAAAAAAGTCCCATCGAGTTCCATGATACTTGCAGGGAAGTGGATATGGTATTTTACCCTTAATAAGCATTATTTTCCCTCCCACACAGCCTCAGGTGTTCACCTGCTTCCTATATGAAGTGAAGGCTGGATGAAAAACAATATGTTGGACAAGAAAGGGAGAAAAATAATTACAGAGTTGTAATTAAACATTGGTCAAATAAAGGCCTGAGTATTCATTTTTTTATTCCTGGAACTGAGCAGGATTTGCTCTCGGCATACCAATGGACCACATAAAAAGGGATGTCTCCCAGCTTTACTCCACAAGCATCAGATACTCCAAGATCGTCTCACCAGATCCACTAGGAAAGCAGGTAAGAGGGATGATTTAATTGGAACATAGGACGCTACCTGATATCAAGTCAGTCTATTGGTTTATCTAGAGAGGTGGTGGGCTCCACAGCACTGGAAGCATTCAAGAGGCAGCTGGGCAGCCACCTGTCAGGGATAGTTTAAACTGGATTCCTGCACTGAGCAGGGGGTTGGACTGGATGACCTTACAGGCCCCTTCCGACTGTATGATTCTATGAATCCATATAGCTCAGTATTGCCTACATTGACTGGCAGCAGCTCTCCGGGGTTTCAGGCAGGGAATCTCCCCTAGTTGAACTTGGAGATGCCAGAGACTGAACCTGGGACATTCTGTACACGAAGCAAAAGGTCTACCATCGAGTTATGCCCCTTTCCCAAGAGGATACACAGTGGGTATCTGTTGGAGGAGATATAAAATAAGGAAAGCAATGAGCTTTGAGAAGACAAGCACCATTGAATTCAGGAGTACTCAGTTTTTTTCCATGCAATGGGAATTTATTGAAGATTTATGCAACAATGCCATGGGTTCTAGCCATGGTGGCATATGCCAGTGAATGCTTCTTGCTGGGCATCAGAAGTATGGAGAGAACTGTCCTGTTCATCTCTTGCTTTTGGGATTTCCATTGGGGCATCTGCTTATCCACGGCGAGAACGGGCTCCAGGACTAGGGGACCCATTGGCCTGATGCCACAGGCTCTTTTCATGTTCTAAGGTGGAGGGATTGCCAAACTCAAAGACATGGAGCAACACTTGGGACTTTTGCCTTTGTACTGTCAGCCAATTTCTGCACTCGCTCACACACCCCTCTCCATCCTCCATCCAAACAAACAAGGGGCATTATTGAGGGACACGTTCCTAACAGCCAAAGATATTTGGGATATGAAGAAGGGGGAACTGGGGTGTGGCTAGTGAGGGGTGTGAGTTCTGAGGGCCAGATGGAGAGGTTTGGAGGGCTGCATGTGGCCCCCAGTCCTGAGGGTCCTCATCTCAGTTCTAATCCAGTATTTGTAGATGATCATCTTGCTCTACCCAAATCTCATTTCAGATCTACCCTACTTGCTCTAAGATGTCTCTGGGGATGAGAAGCATCCAGCTGGACAATTTCTATCATCCGGTACCTGACAGCCTCTCTGCCTTTGACTCCTTCTGTCAATATCCTTGCTGCTTACCAGCCCCGCCACCTCCATCTCCGCCTGCCTGGCAATGTCCCCCTGGATATCAACGATGTTTGTTGGGCCCCTACCGCCTCCAGAACCCTCGTGGCATCTGCTATATCCCAATCTGTTGGTGCCCCTGCTAACCCACAAAGATCGACCACCCTGGTTGCCGGCCACGTTAAGCCCAGACGCAACTTTGACAGGAAAGAAGACACAAGATTCTGACCCTCGGCTGAACGGATGGACACAATATTCAGAGGTGCTGAGTGCTTCACAGACCCCACTGCACAACCAATGGGATCTGTGAGGGCTCAGCATGTCTGAGATCTCACATGGTACTTTGACTTTATGGCTTTGGCTTCCCTATCTTTGCATGCATGCTTCTTTTTTTGGAAGAGGCTCCTTTTCTGCAGTCACGCCCCTCGCTTTGTACTCGAGTTATTTGTGATGAGCTCAGAACCTCTGGCTCCTTCCTTTGTTTTCTCATTAAAGTTTTCAGCATATCATAGAACAGTGTTGTTCCTGTGTTCTTCCCTCTCCTGCCTCTTCATCCTGTTAGCAAGCCTGTTCGGTAGACACATATTTCATAAACGCACCTTCTAGGAATCTCGTGAATTAAGATTTCTTCACACATATTTATGCAGTAATACTCACAGGGGCCTTAAAAGTGGGAATGTTTATGGAGGGCATCCACAGAATCAAAAGATAAAAAATCAACACTTCAGTGGGGAAGACCTCAGGCACAACAATACGTATCTATTAACTTCAGTGGTGAATAGCTCAGTAATAATGTGCATTTCATTGGTTTGAGAGAACTAGCGGAATAATTTTAACCACTAAACTAACACACACAGAAAAACACACACCATAACCAGACACACGAAGAAGCAAGCACGCATGGCATAAGAGCAGATGGGCCGGTTGTGTTGAGCACTGCTGGGAAAGACACATTAGTTGCCCCTTTCTATGGGCTTGTGTTGCAGACTAGGCCTCAGTCATGTGTAGCAGGGCGGGGAGGACCAGAAGGTGGCTTCTAAAACATACTCACACAGAGATACACACAGAAACACAGACAGAGAATTGTAGGAAGAGGGAACAGATGTGGAGGCTACAATTTCTAGGGCAAGTCCCTCGGGAAGATGGAATAGGGAGCGAGATGCCTGGTGGCAATCAAGGTGCTGTTCATGGCTCTCTCCCCATTTTATCCTCACAATGATCTTGTGGGGTAGGTTAGGCTGAGAGACAGTGAGTGGCCCAAGGCCACCCAGGGAGCTTCATGGGTGAGTGAGGATTGGAAGCCCGGTCTCCCACGCGGTTTTGCCAAAAAGACACTGAAGTAGGAGAACCAGTGCTGGAAAGGCCCTTCTCACAACTCTCCATCCCTCAGATTTCTGGAACACTCATGAAGGGCCAAATAAAGGTCCATCCTCCATGGATATGTGAGTCCATCTAATTCAGCACACACCAGTCACTACTACCCATTGAGGCTGGCACAGTGGAAGACAGGGAGAGCAATTGGTAGGTGGAGCCAGAGCCAATGAGGGGTGGAGCCAACTCATGCCAGTTATGTGCCCTCCAGATGTTACTGCATTCCGCAGCCCATCATCACTGATCTTTGGACCTGCTGGCTGAGGCTGATGGGCTTTTATTTTTTATTTATTAATCTGGACCAAATTGCTCAGCAATTTCATCATGAAGTTCTCTAAGTTTGAAAGGCATTTTGCAAAGGAAGCTCTCTGTGCTGTTCCTCGAACCTCTGGTTTTTGGAGGTTTAAAGAGAAGTATGCAGCTATTTACAAATGGGCTTTCAGACAGCTCTTCGCTGTGCTTTGAAGGGTCAACAGTCAGGATTCGGGGGTGGGGGAGTTCCCTGGGAAGAGGGACTGTTTATTAAACCACCCAGGGAATTGTAGCTCCGTGAGGGCAACAGGGGTCTCCTAATAACTGTCAGCACCTTTCACAAACTACACTTCCCAGGATTGTTTATGGGAAGCGATGTCTGTTTAAAGTGGTACAACACTGTTTTAAATATCTGGTGTGGACAGGGCCTTTCTGTGGAAAATAAGGAGGAAGTATCACTGTCCAGCCCCTAGATGGCTCTCATGTGTGTATGGGAAGATTCCAGGGATGGAATGGAGAAGCCATGGAAATCTCTGTGCCAACTGTTCTCATTGGCTATGAAGCCACTCACCAAGAACTGACTTGGTGATAGAACATGCCAGAGGGACCCCACAATGAAATGTTGCAGCGTGCAGTCAACAGTAATTTCTCCCTCCCATTTTCCTGGTTTCCTCCCCTGAAGTCAGTAAGCATGCCTTGCACTCTGGACAGGCTCAGTCCTTTGGACGGTTATTTTTGGGGAGGGAGGGGGGTATCTCCAGTTTGCAGGATTTTAACATTTGAGGTTTTTTGCAGGGGGTGGGGGAGTAGACAACCTGGGTCTCAGTCTCAGTTACGTACAAAACTCGCATTTCCCCATCGATTTCTATGAGCAGTACTCACTTTTGTCCCTAGGAGTATTGAAAGACAGTTTCTCAGTGTGAACCAGGGAACGACTATCCATTTGAGGAAATGGTGCTCTCTCTCCTTTCTATATTTCTGGGTCTCTTCCGCAATCCTCATTTTCCACCCATGCCATTCTTTTCCTCCCTCCCATGTAGCCCCCCTTTTCAGTTGCTCAACATTCTGTGCCGTTGAATTATTCTGGGGTTGTTATGTTAACTTGTATTTATCTGCTGATTTCTATGGGAAGTGTCTCGGTGCGAACCAGGAAGCGAACTACCCGGACAAGGGTACTTTCTACCCCTTGGATATGTGTGTGTTTGATGTCTCCTGCTCTTCCAGCCATTCCCTTCTATTCCATCTTGTCATTCCCCTCCTTCCTCTTTTCACCTATTCAACGTTCCATGCCACTGAGCTTTTATGGAGTTGTTAGGTTAACTTGGGTTTCTCCCTCGATTTCTATGGGTAGCTCTCACTTCCATCCCCAGGGGAATATCTTGGTACCAAGCAGCAGATGGCCTACCCTGTCAACGGTCTTCAGGAACATTAAAAATGTGTATTAAATAGACAAACAAATAAAGTGGCGAGAGAAAGGAGCGATGAAAGAACCATTTGGATTTTTTTTTAAAAAAGATTTTCAGAAATGTAAATGTCTGACTTTTGCAAAGAAAACCAAGGAATTAGAAGCTGAACTGGGCAGAATTACACATCAGAATGTTTACATGGCCTACCTAGTGTTTGGATTCTTGTTGGCGATTTAAGCAATATTTTTTTTTAAAAAAACCCATCTTTCTCTGGCACGTCGACCTCTCATTCAGCAGACGTAAAAGTCTGAGAAGGCCAGCGGAAAAGACAAGAGGTGAGGGAGGCAGTCTCCCTGTACTCGGTCTGGAGTAGCACCTGCTGCAAAGTTGTGTCTCTGTTGATCTTAAAAGGACAGGAGGAGCATCTATACAACAGGCACACTCATAGCAAGAACTTATGCAAAGTGTGAAGGATCAGGGGCGTGGATGGTAATAATGGTAGACTGTGGTCTTAATGTCGTATGAGGAGGGGGCTCTTTGGATAACATTTTGTATTGCAAAATAGTAATAGCCCATAGTATGTGGGCCATATCTGACCTTCCCTCGCAGGGTTCGATTTTGTCCTCCGAAACCTCCTGGAAAATTGTCACTTTTAAAAAAAAATTAAAAGCAAAGGTGTTTTCTTAAAACAAACAAGCAAACAAATGCATTGAGTGCTCCTGTGAATTCCCTGTCATGAAGCCATGATGCAAAAAGGTTTTTTGTCCCCCACCCAGTACCCTCTCCTTACACGTTGTCAATTATTTTTTAAAAAAAATGTTAAATTACTGACCGCTTCCATAGGCCCCTCACTGTGATACTCTGATACCAAAAAAATGAGGCCTCCAATTCCTCCCCCCACAAATATTTATTTATTTATTTATTTATTTATTTATTTCTCCCTCCCTCCGTCCCTCCCTCCTGTGGGAAATCTACTGTGATACCAAAAAGTTTTTTGTGGCCTTAGAAAAATATTTGTCAAATGTTCTTTTTTTAAAAGGATAATAATTAAAAATCCATTTTACTGAGCACTTGTGCAGGTCCTCTTTTGGAAAGCAGCCTTTGAGGGCTGCAGCCTTCACCACACCCATGTCTCCCTTTGGCCACACCCATGTCTCCCTTTGGCCACACCCGCTTTGATAGGCTGCCACCATCCAGGAGTGTTGGCTGTGGGTCAATGTGGCTCTCGGCCCGAAGACGGTGAGCTGCTCCTGGGCTTTGATTTCCCTTTCTTCAAAATAGGATTAGCTTGACCCCTGGCAGTTGGTTGCCCTCTCCTGGATGGGTAGGGGCCTTTGTATCTCCCCACATCTCCTCACACACACACACACACACCATCCCTGTACCAGTCATAAAGTCCCAGGCTCCCACTTGCAAATAAACCTCTGCTGCAACTCCCCTACAACTCAGACAAAACTTCACACATCATAAACATTTGTTCCCCAACTGAATGGGTTGGCTGCTTTTCTAGGACAAAAGGCCTAAATCAAGCTTTTCTGTACAAAAGTCCCCCCCTCCACAACATAAATGGGTTCTTGATCCCATCGGGTCTCATCTATTGTTTGGGTGGCTTCATCCAGAATTTCTTCTGCGAGGGGGGGGTTCCTGCAAGAGAGAAAGGCGAGAATCAACACAAATGATTGCTGTCAGCACGGCTTGAAATCAGTGCAGCATCACCATTTTGGGAGCTGCAACACCTATGGGAATGGTTGTGCTATCCCTCCCTCTTTCCTGGGAACTCTGGGAATTGTAACTCTGTGAGTGGAAGCAGGGTTTCTCCTAGCAACTCTCAGCACCCTTCACAAACTATAGTTCTCAGGATGCTTTGGGTCACTGGTGGGTGGAATCCGCACCGGGTTTTAGCACAGACTTTCAAGATGCTCTCCAAGGTGCTGAAACCTATCAGAGCCGATTCCACTGCCCTATTGACGTGGGGCCACAAGCCTCCCCTGCTTTTGGGAGGGGGTAACATGGCTATTTCAAGCAGTTTAAAACTGCTTTTACATACAGGGTGCAAATGGAGCCTGATCAGGACTAGCAATTGATACACCTTGCTGGAAACAACTTGCATCAGTCCATTCACAGACAGATCGGCTACTGTCTTGGTGACTTTTTTGACCCCCAGGCCTGAAGTCCCCCAAACCTGCTTTAACGATTAGCACTGCCTCTCTGGCTGTTTGGCTGATACCTCTGTACAGTAGTGTAGTGGTAGATTCAGAAGTGCAGGGTCTCTTTGTGATAGTCCCTCACAGCCATGCACCCTTTTTTCCATGTCTCATTTGCTTTCCTTGTCATCTCACAAATCCACACTCCACTACCACAGACATCCCTAGGAGCCAATCGGCATGGAATGAGAGGCTGTGTGTTAGCTACTGAGAAGAGTCTTCTCAGTGGCTGACTCACCTCCTTTCACTCTGATTGGCTCCAGTCAGCATGAAAGGACTTTGCAGTGGCTGATGCACTCCCTTTTCGTGCTTATACCTAGGGACCTTGCTAGAACCCAGTTCCCAAAAAAGTAATGAGTCTGTGACCCCTACAACCCCCTGTGACCCCAGACGACTACACCCCTGCCTCTAGAAATATTCCAGCCATACCATCAGTGTCTAGTGATCTCTCCACTACAGAGGATCTCTCTGCAGTGGCTTTCCAGGGAAAGGGGAACCCATAAGTAAGGACAGCTTTGCATTCCTGCCCTCTTATGAGATCATGGAGCTGCATACCTTTTGTGGAACATTACCTTCTTTCAAGTTCACACCAGGGACACATTTGCACTTTAGTAGACACAGGGCGCAACCTCTTTGTCGTTCATCAGTTCGACGTCAGAGTCAGGGAGTTTCTTCATGTGCTTATACTTATTACTGGATGTCCTCTGGAGCATGGTGGTTGAGGGGAGAAGACAGAGAAGAAGACAAAAGATGTGAGGGACCACAACTCTGAATCATATTGGATTGAACGTGTATCCATTGCTTCTCCAGGCTTTAATGTGGAATCACTCTCAGTCTAGCGGAAGTCCCAACCCAAGGGTGGGGGCAAAGTTAGAGAAGCTGTGTGAGTTATTGCTGTCTTCTGTAATCCCATGGGTATTCTGGATCATTTGTTTCCAGGCCAGATAAGAATGGCTGCCTTTTTTTACCTCTTTCCTTAGTAAGAGAGCTCTTGGTTGCTTGGAATGCAAATAGGCCTGAGAGGATTGTGGGGACTGGAGAAAGGTCAGAAAGGCATGGATGATGCCTCCATAGACACAGGCCATACCTGCACCTGAAATTTAAGGCAGTGTTATACCACTTCAAACAGTCATGGCTTCCATCCCCCAAAGCATCCTAGGAACTGCTGTTTGCAAAGAGTGCTGAGAGTTGTTAGGAGACACCCCCATCCCCCTCACATAGCTACAACCACCAGAGAGATTTAACAATCAATCAATCTTCTCAGAAAACTCTGGGAATTGTAGCTCTGTGAGGGGAGCAGGGGTCTACTCTCAGCATCTTTAACAACCTACAGTTCCCCAGATGCTTTGGGGGATGGAAGCCATGACGGTTTCAAGTGGTATAATATTGCCTTAAATGTAAAGTGCAGATGTGGCCTTAACCTGCACAGTGGTAGCATCAGAAAAAGGTAGGTAGGTAGGTAGGTAGGTAGATTGGATGGTTGGATGGATGGATGGACGGACGGACGGACGGACGGACGGACGGACGGACAGACGGACGGACGGACGGACGGACGGATGGATGGATGGATGGATGGATGGAAGGAATGTCAGTTTCAGAGGAAAGAATGAACACCAAACCATCAATAGTGTCACAAGTAGAGATGGGTGAGACATTTTGCTGATGGCTGAATTATGAAAAAGATCCAAAATACTCTCTGTGAAGGAATAGGAAGCTGCCATACTAAGGATGGTCAAGAAATTCAGTCTAGTTTGCATGTCAGGCCAAATCTATCAAATCCACACTTCCCAAAACAATGTGAGAACCAAGACGCAGCCATCCTTCAAAATTCGCACTGATTCAAATTTTGTGATGCGGTTCACCAACCAAACCATGTTTACAAAAATGCCTATGTTAGGGGAAAGTGTGCATTAAAATGAATATACAAGTGAAATTAAGACACAAAAATACATGATATTAGGAGAAATGTCTTCAAAAATGTGTACATCAGTCAAAACATCCTACAAAGAAGATGTTTATCAGGAAAAAATTTGCACTAAAATGCTAAGAATTTTCAAGAGTATTTTTTAAAAAACCCAAATTGTTGCAGAAATGAGGAGAACTGGATTTAAGGTTGGAAAAATGAGAAACAGAGAGAATAGGTCTTTCCTTCCTTGCTCACATGCATGCATGAGAATGACAAAAGGTACTTGTTTACGCATCTTCAAAATGGCAAAACCTGTAATGGACTTCCTTGATTGGGATTTGCAGCTCCCTCTTCCCATCTTACTACTGAACATGACTTGAGTGCACCCAGACCATGGTCAGAGACATCATCATGTCACAAATTCCACAACAGGGTTTTTGGGGGGAAGGGGGAGGAGGAGGCCAAAATTATCACCTTTGTTTCTCTATAGATATTTACTCCAGTAGTGATTGAGGGTAATACAGAAAGGTCCTTTTCCGTCAAGAAAACAAGGTTGGATTAATTCTTCCACCCTTTTCAACACCATTGTTGGCATGCGGCCCCCAGAGAGTTGACCACGACCAAATGTGGCCCATCCGTTGAAAATGTTCCCAAGAGACCATAATTGCAAGGAGAAATAAAAGAAATAATTCACATTCCATTGTGTGAGCGTTTTGGCGTTTTCTTACAAGAAGTCCACAGCGTACATTCAAAGCACATCTAAAGCACATGCCTTCCTCAAAAATATCCTGGGAACTGTAGTTTGTTAAGGGTGCTGGGAATTTGTAGCTATGTGAATGGAAAATGACACTTCCTGGGATACTTGGTAGGAAAATCCTGTACTTTAAATGTGCTTTGGATGTGCTTTTAATGTGTGGTGTGGTTCTGTCCTTTTAAGTAAATTTTATACTTCAGCACCGCAACTTGTAACATTCTAAATGCAGGGGGGGAAATGAGCTTGAACAGCACTAGGTCAATCTATAAAAGGATGAAAGTGAACTGGAAGTAGTTCCTTTTGGGTCATGTTCAACTTGAACTAGGTTGTTTTTACAATGAACTTTCCGGACTCTGGATCCAGCAATGAAGGGGGGCAGCTACTTGTCTAGGGGACATTTCTCGATCTGCCACCCCCTCTGGTGGCGTCTGTGTCTCCGCACCCCTGTCACCCAAAGCAAGGGTTACCGTGACCGGTGAAATCTCCTGATGAATCAGCTTCTTGAATTCGCTCTGTTTGCATTTCTCGGACTCATTCACCTTCTTGTGGTTGGCCTTGGAGTTGCCCTCGATCATGTCCGTAAAGGCTTTGAACAGCTTCGACATCTTTGGATGCTCAGATGGCTCCTGGATGGATGAAGGAAGGCTGATCATGTGAAAACATCTGAAGAGCCTGGCTGCCGGATCAGGCCTATGTGGTCCAGCATCCTGTTCTCACAGTGGCCAATCAGATTCCTTCAAGAGGCCCGTGAGGCAGGGCATGAAGGCAAGAGCCCTCCCTCACTGTTACACATGAGAAAATAAGAAGAGCCCTGCTGGATCTGACCAAAGACTCATCTAGTCCAGCTTCCTGTTCTCACAATGGCCAATCAGATTCCTTCAGGAAGCCCACAGGTAGGACCTGAACACAAGAGCAACTTTCTCCACTTGTGATTACCAGCAGCTGGTATTTGGACGCATACTGTCTCTACCTATAGACCTGAGCATTGGGATGAATGAATCCGTTAATTTATGTTTCTCTCAGTTCCTCATTTTTCCAGTCTTAAGATCAATTTTCTATGTTTCCACATCAGTTTTGTGATTTTTTTTAAAAAAAATTGAAAATCGTCATGAAAATTCATCAACGAATTTAGTATCTTTGTTTGCAGTTTTGCAACCCATTTTCACAAAGCAGATGTCCACAATGTAACACGTTTTTGTATGTTGACTTCACAAATATATGCATTTTTTCCACACTTTACTGGAGTATGTTTTTGTACACGTTGCTTGTTGGCTGGAGGTCGGCATTACAAAATTCAGAGAAGCACCAATTTCAATGGATGGCTGTGTTTCAATTTGTGTGCTGCTTTGGAAAGCGAGAGTTAGACAGGCTCATCTTTACATGTGAACATACCAAATTTCTTTCCCATTCCTATACAAACATTCTTCCCAAGGCTCTACCTGTGATTCCCAGCCCCTGGTATTCAGAAACTGATCTCAGAAGGACTAGGAAAGGCATGCTTGGGAGACTGGTAGATAAAAGATGGGAGATGAATTTCGTATTCAGTTCACATTTCAATCCAAATTTATCAAATCGGCACTTTCCAAAAGAACTTGAGGACCAAAACATTCTTCCAAATTCGTAATTATCCTAATTTTGTGATGTCGTTCTCCAAACAATGTTTACAAAAGTGCATGTATTAAGGGGGAAATGTGCATGCAACTGGATACATCCATGAAAATAGTATAGAAAAATGCTTTGTTTTAGAAGACGTTGCTTGCAAAAAAGTGGACATTGGTCAAAACTGCACAAGGAAACTTGTTTCTTAGGGGAAGCCCAGTCTAAAATCCTGATGAATTTTAAAACAGAATGCAGATTTCTGCAGAAACGTGGAGGACTGGCAAAATGAGAATCAGAGTAAACCAAAATTGGTAGCTCTCTCCATCCCTTCTAGCGGAGGAAAACGCATCCCATTATTCTCTCACCCCATTTCAGCCATGGTGAGTGAGCAAGGGTCACAAGGGAAGCCACACCCAATGGAAAAAATAGGGAGGCGGAGGAGTGAGAGGTGCATTTCACCATGACTCACACCTGAAACTGTCCATGCATTCCCTTCCCACACACATCATGGGTGTCTGTGGAGACATTCGGAATCAAGCCAGAGAAATGAGACTGGTTCTCACCAATATTGTGAGCTGATTTCATATAATAGGTAGCACAGCCCTATGTATCACTCTGCTGTAAGCCCTATCAGGTCCAATGGGGCTTTCTCCCAGTTTAAATATGTATCAGATTGCAGTGTCTCAGCTGTCAACCAGACAAGATCAAGGACAGACAAGGGAAGGACTTCTTCATGCGGCACAGAGTTAAATCATGTGATTTGCTTCCAGAAGAAGTAGCAATGGCCACCAGCTTGGACTAGATAAATCCATGGAGGACTAGGCCATCAGTGGTTACTGGCCATGATGGCTGTGTTCTACCTCCACTATCAGAGGGAGTATATACCTCTGAATATACCAGTGCCTGGGAATTGCAGGAGGAGAGAGGTGCTGTTGCGCTCAGGTCCTGCTTGCGGGCTTCCCTTGGGGGCATCTGGCTAGCTACTGTGAGAACACAAGGCTGGACCCGGGGAGACGCTGGTTTGATCCAGCAGCCAGGCTCTTCTGATGTCAAATTTAGCCTGACCCATGAGCTCCAGATCTGGGATTAGGCAGGCAACTCTGCCTCAGTCTTTGCCTCAGTCTTTGTCTCTTCATCCTGTGAAGTAGGTATTATAATTCTGAGCCACTTTAGAGGATCATCTGCGTTTAAGATCGTATGAGACTCATGCTATAGTCTTATAATTTAAATCAGAAGTCGAGTATCAAAATTATGGTATGTTTGTTTTTGTTTTTAACAGTGTTGTAAATTGCTTGGAGGCCTTTGGATAACAAGCAACTAATAAATCTAAATCTAAAATTGTTGTTGCTGTTACTGTAGACCTTGTAACTCAGTTGCTGGTAGGTTTAACTGTTCCATAGTTTAACTATGTTCTGTGTGAAGAAGTTATTGCTTTGTCTGTCCTGAATCTTTCAACATTTACCTTCATGTGATGACTGCTAATATTATAAGAGGGAGAGAGAAAAACTCTTCTTTCTGTCCACTTCCTCTCCACACCATGCATATTTTATACCCCTGTATAATGCGGCCCTTTGCTTACTTCTTTTGTTAAGTTTTAAAAGCCCCCCCCCCAAAAAAAAGGTAAAGGTGTCCCCGCACTTATAGTGCGAGTCGTTTCTGACTCTTAGGGTGACGTCTTGCAACGTTTACTAGGCAGACCGTATATATGGGGTGGGATTGCCAGTTCCTTCCCCGGTCTTTCTTTAGCCCCCCAGCATACGCCGGGTACTCATTTTACTGACCACAGATGGATGGAAGGCTGAGTGGACCTTGACCCCTTTTACTGGAGATTCGACTTCCTCCTTCCGTTGGAATCGAACTCCAGCCGTGAGCAGAGCTTTCGGCTGCTTTACCGCCGCTTACCACTCTGTGCCACAGAGGATCTTGAAAGCCCCAAACGTTGTGATATTTCCTCACAGGAGAATTGCTGCAGCCCCCTGCTCATTTTGATTTCCTTTTCCTGAACCTTTTCCAGCTCTGCCATATCCTCTTGGACATTCCCCGACTAGAGTAAGGCCCTTACTCTGAGTAAAGTGACATGGGTTAGACAGGGAAAACAAAGGCTTAATCTAGCAAACTTAATTTTAGATATATGAATATAAGCAGTCCATACGTCCAAATAGATATCCCAACAAGACGGAGGACTGTAAATATAATTTCAAATATGGAAAGGTGTCGGGAGGATGAGCTGGGCTCCTGGGGGGTTGTCAGAAGAGGATTCAAATGGCTGGCAGAGGGAGGAGGGAGGAACTTACCCTCTGTGGAGCGAAGCCGAAACAGAGGACATGCCAGAGATAGGGTCGCCTAGCAATGGGGAGCCTGAGAGCCTTGAAGTTTTAGAATCCCCCCCAGACATTCCCAGGCCCTCCCTTCTCCGCAGCTCAGAGCAAGAGGGAGGGCTGATCACAGCAGAAAGGCGGAGAGATGGTTTACCCTCAGCTCCTCCTTTATCACCCATAGGGGAATCGGACACTTCAGAAGAGGAGGAGGTGATGCCTCCCCCCTCACCACGCACATGCAGACGGTTGAAAAGACAGGACAGAAGGGGGGGAAGGCGGGCAGTACCTGAGGGGGAGTTAAGGAGGAGCGAAAGGTTGCGTGCCCGTTTGGCCCCTTCTTAAAGAACAGGCGGGAAGCAGCCCCTTGCTCTGTCAACTTTCTCCCAATGTCGCAGGACCTGTATCCCTGTATTGCTTCATGAGAAAGCGCAGTCTTTGTTGGACATTACTCTAATAAAACACGAATTAACTACAACCTCTGGTCTGGTTCCTGAGTCGCATCCTGGGCCTGACAAAAGGTGGTTGTTTACAGTATTTTTTTAAAAAATGCCTTCCTTTGTAACTGCACGTTTTTCGCTATGTAAATTTATTGACAATTTGACCTGAATCATGAAAAAAGAAAAAGAAAAGAGTGGGAATTCAATGATGGCAGTAACATAATAATAAATCAACACAAGAGTGGAGCAAGAGGAGTCTATGCAATGCCCATCAATTGGCAAGAGGTTCAGGAACTGACCGGAGGAAATTACTACTTTACATAGCAACGCATAATTGCTGTTATCAGTTTCGCTGTTGTGGGCTGTTGTGGGCGTTGGCAAGGGCCACAAGGTTTAGATGGCTTCTCAAAAGGATTAGACAAATCCCTGGAGGAGGGGCTTGGTTTGCTAGTGGCCATGAGCCACCAGAGATGAACGGGGCCTCCATGCTCAGATGCAGTCTATCTTTAAACAGTAGCGCAGATCAGACATTTTCTGAGCTGGGGGGAATCTGTGGTTCCAGGTGTGTGGGGCAGAGAGGCTATGTCCTACTCAGTGGTGGCTGGTGCCCATTGCAACTGGTGGGACAGAAGGCAGGGAACTCAACAGTAGGTGGCGCCAGAGCCAATGGCAGATGGAATGCACTCATTCTAGTGTTGTCCCCAGCTTCCTCCTCCTCCCTGCTGAGTTCTACCAGGGCAACACTAAGGCTAAGGATGAGGAAGCTGACAGCCAGGGCCATCCCTGGACTGGTTATAAATAAGGGGGCTGGCTGAGGTTGCTGGGGCAGTGCCCCACATGCCCCAATGAAGCAGCCCCCACGGGTCCTGCTCATTCTGCTGGGTGAAGCCCTCATCATCTGCCCCTAGGTCCTGCTCTGATGATGCCAACTGCCTCGTATTAGATGCTGACAGCTGACCACAATGGGGAGTAGGGAAAACCTTTGCCTTCATGCCCTGCTTCTGAGACACCTGGAAGCACCGGGCTGTCCTCTGTTGCAAACAGTATGCTAGGACAGACCCAGCAAGGCAGTTCTTGTGTGCCCGGTGCTAGCCTATGATGCTCACTTGTAAAGAGACGAAGCAACCTCTCCTCTACACCCATTGAAGACTTTCCTCTTTCAACAAGCCTTTTTAAGTAGAGACCTTATCCCAGTCTGTGTCTGTATTGGAATTGCTTTTTAATATGTTTTTAAAGCTTTTGGAAAGAGAGAGAGAGAGAGAGAGAGAGAGAGAGAGAGAGATAACTGCATATAAAAACACTTTCAAATAAGTTCAGAGGCAGACTGGGATCATCAGGTGGCACCTCATGCTAGTCCTACTCCATGTAGACCAACTGAAGTTGATAGACATGACTAACTTAAGTTCATTCATGTCCGTGGGTCTACTGTGAGTAGGAGTTTGTTGACTGCACACCATCATCATAATTTTATCATCAAGGAAACTATTAGAAGGAAGGTTTCCTCCAGAAAATGGAAAACGAAAAGAAACACGAACTTTGGCAAAATAAATGCAAACAAACAATAAGGGACGCTAAAAGAAAAAAAGAATCGGAGTAATCTGAGTATGCTTTAATTTGGATTCCTTCACTGAGCAGGGGGTTGGACTTGATGGCCTTACAGGTCCCTTCTATGAACACAGTCACTAAAAACATTATGACCAGCAATTAAAAAAAAATCTTTAAATATATTTATAAGCAGGAAACTGGCTAGGGAGATGGTTTGGCCTTGGACAGCAAGAGACACCAAGTTGTGCTAAAAGAGGGAAAAGAAATTGGAATTGATCTGAATGAGTTCTTTGCATTCTCCACTCTCTGGGTACAGCAACATTTCAAAAGGGAGACAACTGCACCCCACTATAATCCACACACAGCCCAACCCCCTCTGACATCCCTTGCATTTTATATTACATAAATTCTTGTCAGTTCTTCCCTTTATAATATGTTGCAGTCTGGATTCCCCCGGGGTTTATTTCAGGGCTTGGAGGGCTGCTGCTGCTAATGCAGGGTGGATCCTCACAGCAATGAAACCTCACTGTAGTGGGCTAAACTAGATGGCCTTTGGGTACTCCTCCCTGCTACCCTATCATTCTAAGACTGTGTACACATTTGAAACACAATTCCTTCCCTCCCCCCCAAAAAGCAAGAATCCTGGGAACTGTAGTTTACCCCTCACAGAGCTACTTTTGCCAGCATCCTTAACAAACAACAGTCCCCAGGATTTTCGGGGGTAAAGGATAGGCTTTAATTATATGGTGCATATGCAGCCTAAATCTAAGATGTGAAGAAAAACTCCAAGACTTACCCAGGTCAACAATGCTGAGCAGCAAGAATTCGGCCAGGAAAATGCAGTGTTTGCAAACACAAGGTGCCCAAATGTCTGTTCCCTTATGGTGAGCAGTTAGAGAAAGTGGGAGGTGGACTGTGAGTTTCCTTCTGGCCAAACCTGCTCTCCTGTTGTTGTTGTTGTTGCGCCATTTTCCGTGGTGGCGTTCCTCCTAGAACCCTCCCAGACGATCATATGTCAGGAAGGTGGGGGAGAGAGAGATGAGGAACTGGTTGGCTCTCTGCAAGCGATGTGGGTTAAGGGAGTGGCATAAATTTCTTTCTTACATGCCAGAAGAAGGAAAGGCCCCAGAAGTTAGATACAGAGCAGTTCCAATGAGAGACGGGGGAGAAATTAGATTCAGATCAAGCCCAATGTATCAAATCCACACTTTCCAAAGGTTTGTCAGAACCGGAACATAGCGATCCTTTAAAATTCGTACTTATCCAAATTTTGCAATGGAGTTTTCCAACCAAGCAGTGCTTACAGAAATGCATAGATTAGGGGGGATTGTGCATACTGGTAAGAATAACATACAAAATAGATCGTGTTACGATAAACTGCTTGCAAAAAAGGTGCATTAGTCAAAATTGCATACAAAAATGATTTTGAGCCAGTTGTGATTTCTCAGGATAGCCTACTTCCCAGAGCTGTTGTGAAGATAAATCAGAGGGAATTGTCTTATTTACTGCCCTCAACCCTTAGAGGAAGCATCATCTTAGTAGCATTGAAAGCTAATGTGATCATTTTCTGCTTGGATCCCTTGGGCATTTGGCTGGCCAATGAGAGAAGCAAGATGTTGGACTAGGTGGCCCCTTTGAGGTGCCACAGATTGAACCTGGGACCTTAATACATCATTTCAAGCAAATGCTGGAAATCACACAAAATATGGTGAATGCTATGCTGAATGTTCACCGATGCAACTTGTGGGGGGGTGAGAGGGTATCCAGTTTAAACCATTGTTGAATGGTGACTGAACCTGAGAAGACCTGGGTCCAAGTCCCCACCCTGTTATGAAACTCGCTGGGTGATCTTGAGCCGGCTGTGATTTCTCAGCCTAGCCTACTTCCCAGGGCTGATGTGAAGATGAATCAGAGGGAATGGCTTTATTTACTGCCCTCAACCCTTAGAGGAAGCATCATCTTAGGAGAATCAAAAGCTGCCTTATCAGGCCACTGGTCCATCTTACCCAGTATTGTCTACACTGACTGGAAGCCAATTCCCGGGGTTTCAAATGGGCCTTCGGAGGTACTCTACCACAGAGTTACAGCTCTTCCCCTTGTGACAAGATTTCAATTACTTCTCCCCCGCAACCCCAAGCTGTTTCCTGTCTCAGAATGCAAAGCAGCAGCACAAATTCCAAACCATGGACGCTGTACATTCCTTTATTGACAGCAGTTTAAATTCTAAGCACCCTCTTGTGGAATTCACATGTAAATACATCAACATATCATCTACTATCCGTGACATATCCTATGTATCCACAAATATTTTCTTCCCAAAGTTCATATCTGGAAGCCCAAACCATATACACTAACAGCAAAGTCATCTGCTGGGTGCTGATATTTATGTTGCCAAAACAGGACCACCCATAGGCAAGTGAAGGGCACCAGCAGATTCAGGGAAACAGCAAGATTTGCAGAAATACAAAAGATCCTTAAAGGGGAGGAGTGAAAATCCCTGAGATTTATTTTAAAAACTAAAATCAGCACAGTGAGTATTAAGCATGCTCAGTGGCCACAGAACACTGAATATCTTTCGGAGGGAAAAATGGAACACTGAAGAATGGTGGAATGGAGTATCCTGGGAAAGGGCATGTCCATATTGCTGGCTGGTTGGCAACCTGAACAGATTCATAGTTGTGTGAGATGAATAAGAGGAAAAGGAAAGGTCTTCAGTTGTGCCTGTAATTGGGCCACTTGGAAATTTCCGAACGGATTGGTTCTCCGGGAGATACGACATCACTGATGTCACTGTGGGCCATGATGAGGTAGTCTGGAGACAGGTAGCCAATCTTCACAGAGAAGTCAAGCAGGCACTTCAAAGCTTTCCATGCAGCTTCATTAGGAGACCTCTCTGGAAGAGAAAAAGATGGTGGCATGCATCAAAGTATACTTTATTTTCTTCTGTGAGACAAATATTGAATGATGCACAACTCTGGGAGATTGTTCTGTAGGAAACTGGCTCTTTCACATGTACCAAATCCCTGTTTGGGAAGGTATTAGAGAATGACCTTTAACTTTAGAGAACCAGCACCCTGCCCTTCAACACAATCCACACTGCGTTCCCTTGAGAACCTCCCATCTGTGGCATCCATCTGGCAGAGGTAATGCACCATCTCACACAAAGCATGTGATCCTAAGGGTGAGGTCCTAAGAACATAAGAAGAGTCTGGCTGCTGGCTCAGGCCGGAGGCCCATCTAGTCCAACATCCTCTTCTCACAGTGGACAAATAGATGCCCCAATGGGAAGCCAACAAGCAGGGCATGAGTGTTTCGGGTACTTTTGTTTGCCGCTCTGGGCTCCTGCTGGGAGGAAGGGGGTTTAATCAATCAATCAATCAAACGAGTGCAATAGCAACACTTCCTGTCTGTGTTTCCAAGCAACTGGTATCTGTTAGTGGAAGCAGAACATAGCCATCATGGCTAGTAATCATTGATAGTTCTATCCTCCATGATCTTCCAGGACATCTGGAGAAGCTCTGTCATCCTGAGGCTTAATGATGGGAACCAGTGGCCCTCTAGATGTTGCTGGACCACAATTTCCATCATCTCTGACTGTTGAACCATGCTGCTTGGGTCTGATGGGAGCAGGGATTCAGCGTCATTGAGAAAGCTACAGGTTACCCTTTCCTGCAACACGGCGAATCTGGGGACCCTTTTCAAAGTTGTAGGTAAAGAGTTCCATTGAATTCCTCCTCATCCTTTAGGGAGGAACCACCAAAGGGGGGGGAGAGATGTGAGAGGTGCAGCAACCAGAGTGGAATGTTGAGCCCACATACCTCAGCACACCCCATGTGCATCATGTGACGCTCCCAACCAAATTGTGGTGCCTGCTTTTTCAAAGCTGTGATATAACATCCTGCCACAAATGAGAAAGTCCACACATGGACCTCCTACATAATGGAAGAATAACCAAGGGAGGGTGCCAGTGATGATCAGGGGAATAGGGACCCTAAGGGTTGTACCCAATGCTAGTCCTATTCAGAGTAGATCCGCTGAAGTTAACAAGCATGATTCACAAAGGTTCATTAATTTCCATGTGCCTCATTAATAATAATAATAATAAAATTTAATTTCTTCGTCGCCTATCTGGCGTAGAACCTCTACCTTCTGAGCAGGAGTGCATGCCATCTTCCTTCGCCTTTGTCTCATTGACCACAATCATCAGCACTCTTATTTATTTATTTAATTTGTATCCCACCCTTCCTCCCAGCAGGAGCCCAGGGCAGCAAACACAGCACCAAAAAACTTTAAAACATCATAAAAACAGATCTTAAAATACATTAAAACAAGACAGCATTAAAAACATTTTAAAAAAAACAACCTTTAAAAAGGGTTAAAAACATTATTTAAAAAGCATATTAAAGAATTCTGACACAGATGCAGACTGGGATAGGTCTCAACTTAAAAGTCTTGTTCCGAGGCATGAACAAACTCACGCGTGAAGGTGCCAATGAAAGCAATTCCAAGGGACAAATCATTGTAGCCGTAGGTGTGAGATCCTTCACTGCGCCAGCCACGTCCTTCGTACACCAAGCCATCCTCACCAATCAGGAAGCTTTGGGGGGGCAAAGGAAGGAAGGAAGGAAGGAAGGAAGGAAGGAAGGAAGGAAGGAAGGAAGGAAGGAAGGAAGGAAGGAAGGAAGGAAGGAAGGAAGGAAGGAAGGAAGGAAGGAAGGAAGGAAGGAAGGAAGGAAGGAAGGAAGGAAGGACAAAATATCTTTGTGAGCTACTTTCACTGAAAGCCTGTAAAGACCAGGGATGGGAAGAAATTTGCACTTCCCAAAAGAATATACCAAAACCAAATCACAGCCATCCTTCAAAATTCTCAGTTCTCCAGATTTTATGATCCAGTTCTCCAATTCCCCAAAAAAGTGTCCCAAAAATGCATATACAATAGAACCTCATTATAACCCAGGCTTCGGGGGGCAAAGGATGCACCCACGTTATAGGGCTTCCGCTTTATAATGAAAACTGCGGTACTGTATACAGTGTGGTGCTCGGGGACATCGTCATACCCATGAATATCCGAATCCTCAGTACTGCGAACTGCGCTATTGCAAGGTTTTACTGTATTTGGGGAAAGTGAAAATAACAGACACAATGCCGTATATTAAGCTGTCTGCAAAAATGTGGATGTTAGGCAAAATTGCCTACAAAAATGGCTATACTGGGAGAAAGGCACTTTAAAATGCTGACAAATTTTCATGAGGAATGATGGTCATGTTAATTTCACAAACCAGTCTGGAAATATGGCAGACTGAACTTAAGGTGGGGAAAATGAGATACAGGGAGAAACCAAAAATGACAGATTTGTCAATTCCTACTAAAGAATGGAGACACCTTCTTGCTTAAAAGGACAGGAATGTGAGTGAGCAAGATCTAGCATGAATGTCTTTTCCTGTTTCTCTCTTTCACAGCACTCATTTTGCTGTTGGACAAAGTCAGAGAGCTCTTTCACACTCAGGCCTCAATTTGCATTTGAGCTGAACTGTAGAACTTCAGGCTGCAGAGCTTGGTCTCACTGTAGGGTGAAGCTGTTAACAATGAGCCACTGTTGCAGTGAGCCATATGGAATACGCCCCTCAATGAGGTTCAGCCTGGTGCCTACATCAAAGTACTTTTAGGAACGTAGGAAGCTGCCTTACATTGAGTCTGTCCCTCCAGGGATTCAGGCAGGGGACAATCCCACCCACCCCTACCTGGAGATACTGGGGATTGGGCCTGAGACCTTCTGCATGCAAAGCATGTTCTTTGCTTCTAAATTAAGATCTTGTAGTACTACAACAACAACAACAACAATGTCTTACTTATAGGCCACATCACACCATTCTTTGAGATGCAGGTGGTAATCCTGCACATTCCTGACTTCTCTGGCGCATTCAGCTGGTGTTTTGCATGGATTTTGAACTGTGTGGATGATTATGACGTATTCAGGCAGGAGGTCCTTCAAAGGTGCCGAACAGTTGGCGGGCTTGGCACCCCATTTGGAAGGGGTGATGAGTTGGAAGCACCCCATGGCTGGGAAAATACAAAAGGGAAAACTATAAGGTGGAACTATAAGTTCCCAGGATTCTTTGCAGAAAGCCACAGCTGTTTAAAGTGGTATGACACTGCTTTAAATGTATAGTACAGATGGCAGTCTTATTTTCTAAAATTCAACTCCTGCCTGTTTTGGACCAGCACCTATTTCTAACCCACTTGGAGTGATAGCTAGTTCCCCTCCGGTTCTGGAACCTATCTCTTTGGAGCCTGACCCTTGATTAAGTATGATAAAAACTCAATTCATTGGACTGTCTCACTTGGGGTTCTTCATACATTGTGTCTTGATCCAGTAATATCTGGATGGTTAAAATCCTGAGGTCTGGCCCATGCTGATTTTAGTTTTTAAAATAAATCTCAGGGAGGAGTAGACACAGTGAAATCAATGAACCTAAATTAGCCATGTCTATTAACTACAATGAGTGTACTCTGAGTAGGACTAGCATGGGATAAAACCCCACGGGTGAATCAACCATGTCTACTCTACACCTATTCCCCCATATATTCCCAGGTGGTACAGTCGTGCAGAGACTGGCCCACATGTCCCCTTGATGTTAGGCTCACCTTGAGACAGAGCACTCAGAACCAGGAGAAGAATTTCTTGCTTGACCATCTTCTTGCTATCAAAGGCCTGCAGGAAATTAAAAAAACCTGATGGATTAAAAGTGGTCCAGGCAACATTTTCTCATATTCCAAGCCTGTTCAGAGAGAGGTCCCAGAGCATATAATGCCAGTGCTTTGTCAACATTTTCTCATATTCCAAGCCTGTTCAGAGAGAGGTCCCAGAGCATATAATGCCAGTGCTTTGTCAACATTTTCTCATATTCCAAGCCTGGGAAGAAAGAGGTCCCAGAGCATTTATACCAGTACATGATTGACTGTATTGGCTTCCAAAACTATTTCCAGGCTCAGTTCAAACTGCCGGTTTTGACCGGGACACTTCCCAAGCTCTGCCCAGGGGACAGTCAGGGAGCATCTGAATCATGAAGCCAATTGATGGAGAAGGAAAGAGCTGCCACAAGCGAGAAGAATCTATTATTATAAGGGCCATGACTCATTGGCAGAGCACCTGCTCATGCAGAAGGCACCAGGTTCAAACCCTGGCATAGCCAAAAAAAGGCTCGGGTTTCTTTCTTTCTATAGTTTCTAGCCTGGAATAAGGACATTAGAAGACCCCTTCAGGATCTGGCCAAAGGCCCAGCATGATGTTCTCACTCTGGCCAATCCACTGCCATTGGGAAGCCCACAAGCAGGACCTGAGCGCAACCATTCTCCCCTCACTTAGGATTCCCAGCAGTTGGCTTGCAGAGGCATACTGTCTCCGACAGTGGACAGTTGGATTCTGCAGAATTATAGCCCAACAATTTGGGGGGGGGGCACGGTCTCCCCATCCCTGGCCTAACCCGCAGCTAGAAACTAGGGTTGCGCACAACAGCCCCTACCTGATCCACACCCCTGGGCCAACCAGGGGGGCACCCAACCTGGGTGAAGCCCTAGATGTATTGAGGAAGTGGGACTAATGTTTAATTGGGCTTTCAAAACCCTAATTAAACATACTCTTGGAAGGGAGCAGGCTTGGGGAAGGAGAAAGTGCCACATGTCCTCCCCCACACTATATTGACAGCAGGAGGGTTCAATCCTGCAGGGTGCTGCTTTGCAAATCCTGCTGGGTTGCACCCTGCAGGATTGAATCCTCCTGGGGTCTGTTTCCCCAGCCCATTCCCTGCAGGGGTTCACACTGGGGCCACCTGCCTCTCCTTCCCTCCGGATGGCTCACCGCCATGACAGCCCCGGGTTCACCCCAGGCGTCCCAACCCACAGCATTCCAGGGTTTGTTTCTAACCAACTCAGCCAAAGGCCAGACCCCTTGGAATCAGCCCAGTTTGTTTCTGGATTTGGCCGGATCCTGTGCACAGCCCTCTTGGAAACCTCAGAAACGGCAGAGAGATTGAGGACCTACCTGTGCCTCCTCAAAGCTGAGCCTTCCTTCCAAAAGCTGCAGGGTTTGCCTCTCCTCTTTTTTTAAAAGAGGCGGCGGCTTGTGGGGAGAAATCAAAATGTTGCAACAAACTGGAACAGAGATCCCTTTGGCAAGGCGCCACCAGCGACAGGGAGGGTGTGAAGCGGGGAATAAAGGTAAGGGAGTGTTATGAACCCCCACCCCAGTAGTGGTGCAGGTTCACGATGTCACTGACCCAAAAGCAGAAGATGCAGAAGCTCTCTCGCTTTCACTGTCTGTCTGTCTGTCTCTCTCTCTCTCTCTCTGAGGTTTATGTAAGAGACCCAATTTTGCAGAAGGCAGCTATGCCATAACAGTGGAAAGGCAGCTGTTACGTCACATCAATTAAAACAAGAGTTATGGTGCATCACAAAGCCTACCTTAGTCATGCTTGAGCTTTCGATGACGCCTGCCGTGACTGAAAGGGACTTCTGTTCAGAGAAACTATAAAAGGTGAAGCAAAGCAGTGGAGCTCAAACATGGCACACTGAAGGTCCCTGGTGCGATCCCCAGTTAGGGCTGGGAATGCCCTCTGCCTGATTCTCTGGAGAGCTACTGCTGGTCAGAGTAGGTAAGACTGGACAAGATAGACTAACTGTCTGAGTTGGCAGAGCCCAGTGTTCTAGGGCAGATGTGGGGAACATTTAGACCTCCAGATGTTGCTGAACGACAACTCCCATCAGCCCCAGCAATGGCCAAGGGAGGCCAAAGGTGATGGGAGTTGTCATTCATCAACATCTGGAGAGCTTTCTTCTTTATTATTTGGAAACTTCTAATTTTTTTTTTTGTACATTTGTAAGCTATCCATTAAAAAATAACAAGACAGACATTGTCTGCGAAACCTGGCTTCCTGGCAAGCATACTCGGCTGTGATCTTCTACCGAAAACCACGTGTATTTTTATTGACAGAACAGCCTGCATGCTTAGGTTGTACCACAAGGTGGCAGCGTGCAGCTCCCGGAAGGTTGTTGGGTCTGAGTTAACGTCTAATGAGAGAGCCAATGTGGTGTAGTGTTGGAGTACGACCTGGGAGACCAGGGTTCGAATCCCCACACAGCCATGAAGCTCACTGGGTGACCTTGGGCCAGTCACTGCCTCTCAGCCTCAGAGGGAGGCAATGGGAAACCCCCTCTGAATACCGCTTACCATGAAAACCCGATTCAGAGGGTCGCCATAAGTCGGGATCAACTTGAAGGCAGTCCATCATGTCTAGAAGCACAGGGACATAAGAAGGTGCCTTATACTCAGACTATTGGTCCATCTAGCTCAGTATTGTCTACACTGGCTGGCAGCAGCTCTCCAGGTTTTCAGACAGGGAATCTCTCCCAGCCCTACCTAGAGATGCCACTGGGGATTGAACCTAGGACCCATGGCATGAAAAGCAGATGTTCTACCACTGAGCTACAGCCCTTCCCCAGGGTTTTTTTCCCCCCATGTACCACTTGAAAATTGCCGAAGGTCTTGGGGGAGCCGATCCAAGATTTTTCTGCTGATTGTAGGAGCAATTGCATGCGCTGTGCCAGATGCCGTATGATTCTGAACAGCATTTGATTTCCTGCATTGGGTTGCATTCCACAGAATTCGACTCGGAATACAATGAAATAAAATACAAAAAACTATTGGAGCAACACAAACACAACTAACCAATATGAATATATAAAGCAGACTACCTGAGTGACTCTTCTGGACCACTGGTGGTCCACAGACCACAAAGTGGGAACCTCTGGTCTTGATACATCTGAATCAGCCTTTCCCAACCTTTGGGTCCCTAGATGGTGCTGGAATAGAGTTCCCATCATTCCTGACCATTGGCCATGCTGGCTGGGGCTGATGGGAGTTGCAGGTGTAAGATCCTTCACTGCACCAGCCACGTCCTTCGTACACCAAGCCATCCTCACCAATGAGGAAGCTTCAAGAGGGGGCGGCAGGCAGGCAGGCAGGCAGGCAGGCAGGCAGGCAGGCAGGCAGGCAGGCAGGCAGGCAGGCAGGCAGGCAGGAAGGAAGGAAGGAAGGAAGGAAGGAAGGAAGGAAGGAAGGAAGGAAGGAAGGAAGGAAGGAAGGAAGGAAGGAAGGAAGGAAGGAAGGAAGGAAGGAAGGAAGGAAGGAAGGAAGGAAGGAAGGAAGGAAGGGCAAAATATCCTTGTGAGCTACTTTCATTGGAAGCCTGTAAAGACCAGGGGTGGGAAGAAATTTGCCCTTCCCAAAAGAATATACCAAAACCAAATCACAGCCATCTTTCAAACTTCTCAAGTCTCCAAATTTTATGATCCAATTTTCCATCCCCCCAAAAAAAGTGTCCCAAAAATGCATATACAATAGAACTTCATTATAACAGAGTTGCAGTCCAGCAACACTTGGTGATCCAAAGGTTGGGGAAAGGGTGATCTAAATGAATCTGATCATAGCTGGCGGTGGGACCGTAACCTCCACACAGCTGAGGACAGCAAGCTAACTTAAGGGGCGCAGGTCAGGCCGCGTAGCACACACAGCAATGTTCTCAAACACTTGACATCTCTCCTCACTGCCATCACCAGCAGCATCTGTTGCCTGGGGCAGCCAGATCAGATCCATTTAGATGTATCTAGCCATCAGAGCATCACAAAACCAATCAGCGCAACGGAACTTCCATAGCACCTGACCTGGTGCAAAAGGAAAAAAAAGGTCCCTCTATTTGCAGACCAGCCTGCACGCTTACAGGCCAGTTAGCTTAACTTCTGTCCCTGGAAAACTGGTAGAAAGTATTATTAAAGCTAGATTAACTAAGCACATAGAAGAACAAGCCTTGCTGAAGCAGAGCCAGCATGGCTTCTGCAAGGGAAAGTCCTGTCTCAGTAACCTATTAGAATTCTTTGAGAGTGTCAACAAGCATATAGATAGAGGTGATCCAGTGGACATAGTGTACTTAGACTTTCAAAAAGCGTTTGACAAGGTACCTCACCAAAGGCTTCTGAGGAAGCTTAGCAGTCATGGAATAAGAGGAGAGGTCCTCTTGTGGATAAGGAATTGGTTAAGAAGCAGAAAGCAGAGAGTAGGAATAAACGGACAGTTCTCCCAATGGAGGGCTGTAGAAAGTGGAGTCCCTCAAGGATCGGTATTGGGACCTGTACTTTTCAACTTGTTCATTAATGACCTAGAATTAGGAGTGAGCAGTGAAGTGGCCAAGTTTGCTGACGACACTAAATTGTTCAGGGTTGTTAAAACAAAAAGGGATTGCGAAGAGCTCCAAAAAGACCTCTCCAAACTGAGTGAATGGGCGGAAAAATGGCAAATGCAATTCAATATAAACAAGTGTAAAATTATGCATATTGGAGCAAAAAATCTTAATTTCACATATATGCTCATGGGGTCTGAACTGGCGGTGACCGACCAGGAGAGAGACCTCGGGGTTGTGGTGGACAGCACGATGAAAATGTCGACCCAGTGTGCGGCAGCTGTGAAAAAGGCAAATTCCATGCTAGTAATAATTAGGAAAGGTATTGAAAATAAAACAGCCGATATCATCATGCCGTTGTATAAATCTATGGTGCGGCCGCATTTGGAATACTGTGTACAGTTCTGGTCACCTCATCTCAGAAAGGATATTATAGAGTTGGAAAAGGTTCAGAAGAGGGCAACCAGAATGATCAAGGGGATGGAGCGACTCCCTTACGAGGAAAGGTTGCAGCATTTGGGGCTTTTTAGTTTAGAGAAAAGGCGGGTCAGAGGAGACATGATAGAAGTGTATAAAATTATGCATGGCATTGAGAAAGTGGATAGAGAAAAGTTCTTCTCCCTCTCTCATAATACTAGAACTCGTGGACATTCAAAGAAGCTGAATGTTGGAAGATTCAGGACAGACAAAAGGAAGTACTTCTTTACTCAGCGCATAGTTAAACTATGGAATTTGCTCCCACAAGATGCAGTAATGGCCACCAGCTTGGACGGCTTTAAAAGATTAGACAAATTTATGGAGGACAGGGCTATCAATGGCTACTAGCCGTGATGGCTGTGCTCTGCCACCCTAGTCAGAGGCAGCATGCTTCTGAAAACCAGTTGCCGGAAGCCTCAGGAGGGGAGAGTGTTCTTGCACTCGGGTCCTGCTTGCGGGCTTCCCCCAGGCACCTGGTTGGCCACTGTGAGAACAGGATGCTGGACTAGATGGGCCACTGGCCTGATCCAGCAGGCTCTTCTTATGTTCTTATGCCACAAGGTGGCAGCAGATATCCCAAATGCACAGGGTGCTTTATCATTTATCACCTTCATGATTTATTGTAAAGGAGGGAGGTATTTTTGTTTTGTTGTCATTTTGTGGATATTTTGTCACTATGCTGATATGTGAAATGGATCCTTGAATCGGGCCAGTTGCTTATGTTTTGAATTATTGTAGTATGACTGTGGATTTTATATAGTCATTTCTCTATGGTTGTAAACCACCTTGAGCACAGTAATGTAGAAAGGCAGCATACAAATTAAAAATGAAATTTCAAAAATGAAAATGAAATCTTTTCTGTCATGGAATTAAAAGAGAAAGTTAAGAAGAGTTCCCCTCTTTGCTTTGGTCCAGCCGAGGAATGGGGGAGAAACTCAATTCAGTTCACATGTAAAAACGAATGGATCAAATATGCACTTTCCAAACCAATATGAGAATCGAAACACAGCCATCCACCAAAATTTGCACTTATGCGAATTTTGCAATCCTCTTCTGCAGCTCAGTAATGTGTGCAAAAATGCATAGGGTAAAATATGTGTATAAATGCATGTATTGTGGAAAATAACTTATTTAAAAAATAAGAGAGACGAAAATGGAGAGATTTACCCATTCCTAGTTCTGGGAGGGGCTCTGAAAGCTCAGGTATAAACACCTTCAGGCATGGAGTGCTGGAAAATATCTGTGGGCTAGCTCCCTGATTGGCTACCCTGGGAGTGCACCGTTCCTTTTGTGCTGGCCCATTTGCACCAACCTCCAGTAAGCCCAATCAGTGGGGGTCTGACCTTCAAATTCCCTTCCTTCCAAATCTACCCCACCTTATGGAATCCCAGAAAAAGAGAAGTCAGCCTGTCTGACACAACAAGAGATCTTTGCCAATAAAGAGCTAGGCCATCGCAATTCTGGGATTGCCACAGCATGCGCTGTTTGGACCTTTAGACCAGCGTTGCAGGGAAGTAAAGAAGCAAGCAATGCATCTGAATGGGCGAGACTCCTTGCAGCATCTCATGCCCAAACAGATGATCAGGGCAAGCTGCAGGCCTTAAGGAGCTGGGCTGAAAGGCAGATCCGGCTGGTTGGTTTTCCAGTTCTCCAAAGATCAGTGGATAAAGCTGGAGGTAGGATGGAAAAATCTATCAGTTTTGGCTGTCTCCTTTTTCCAGTCTTGAATTCAGTTCTCCACATTACTCCAGCAATTTGCAAATCCTTTTTTCTAAAAAAAAAATCCTCACAAGAATTCTTCAGCATTTTAGCATGAAATTCCACCAACAAAACACATTTTTGCGTCTGCCATTTTGAGGGATGGGCACATTTCTGCAAGCAATTTCTCCTGATGCAATGCAGTTGTATGATATTTTCACTTATAGATTCTTTTCTTGTGTTCACTTTCTCCTAATACATGAATTGCTTGGCTGGCGAACTGCCTTGCAAAATTGGGATACGTGGGGATTTCAAAGGATGGCTGTGTTCCAGGTCTCATATTGTTTTGGAAGCTGAGGATTTGATAGATTTGCCTTTAAACACAAACTGAACTGGATTTTCGTGAGGATTGCTTTGAATTAAAAAAAATTGCAAATTGCTGCAGAAGCACGGAGGATGGAATTTAAGGTTGGAAAAATGAGACGGTGAAGGAACCAAAAGTGACAGATCCTTCCATCTCTACTCATGAAAGCCCCAAGTCTGCTGAATTTGAAAGGAATTCTAAAGAGGAAGGTGAAGGAAAACACTGGCCTCTTTTGTGGGGGGGGAGGATCCTTTTAAGAAACTGGGGAGGAGAGACAGATTTTGGCAGAGATCTGGGGAGGGGGGAGACCCTTAGGTCATCACACACACAACAGCCCTATAAGGATGCTCCATGGCCATTGACCACTGAATGTCTGTTAGGTGGGGGGTGAAAAATCATGGGAGGGGAATAAGGTGGGATGGAATGGCATGTCCTGAAAGAAGGTGTGGCTGACATCCTTAACAGCGGCACATTGCACGGCAATGTTTTTGTTGCAGGTCCCTCTTAGGGTGCAGGAATAGAGTGGGTAGGGCTCATGAAACGATCCTTGGGACAAGAATCGGGGAGATGTCCCATCCACGCCTGTCTTTTGATCTTTGAAATGTTGGCGTTGACAGTATGGCTGTCAACCCATGGCTCTAGTCTGGCTCTAACCTGATTTGTCCTGGACAAGAAAAAGCCAGCACACCCTAGTGAATAGAGAGCATTGGGTGTGTCTGTGCCTCTCTCTCTTGGCCTGATCTTTTCTCCCAGCCACCTCCCCTAAGACACTTCCAGTGGGGTTGCTACGAGGGGGGGGGTCATTCTAATGCTAGCTTTTGAACCCCTCTGAAATTTGGTGGCTGCTGTTGGAACTTCCTGGCTGAACCCCCAAAACCACTTGGAGGAACCATCTTGCAGCGGCACAGCAGAACATAAGAAGACCCTGGCTGGTGGATCAGGCCAGTGGCCCACCTAGTCCAGCCTCCTGTTCTCACAGTGGCCAGCCAGATGCGCCGATGGGAAGCCCACAAGCAGAACCCGAGCGCAACAGCAACTCTCCCTTCCTGCGGTTTCCAGCTACTGATATTCAGAAGCATAGAAGAATACCAAGAACTGGTATTCAGACGTTTTGCACACAGAAGGCCTCAGATTTAACCCCTGCCCCCAGTTAAAATTGAACAAAGAACAAGGTGATGGGACAGGAGACCCCAGATGGCTGCCACCAAGTCAAAAGACGACCAGAGGTAGCTAACATGGTGTCCTCCAGATGTTATTGGGACTCAGGTTCCCCCATCCCTGTTATATACACACATCCCAGCCAATCAGGGACCACACGTTAAATGTGCTTACTGAGGAGTAAAGCAGGGACGGAGAGCCCATGGGCCTCCACATATTGTTGGACTCCAACTCCCACCAGCCCCTGCCAGCATGGTTAATAATCAGAAGAGTCCACCAACAACTGGAGGGCTACATATTCCCTGATAAGTTGGGACATGTGTCAAGGACAGGGGAGGGGACCTGTGGCCCTCCAAATGTTACTGAACTATAACTCTCTTCATCCCTGATCACTGGGCATGCTAAGGCTGAAGAGAGTTAGAGTTAAACATCTGGAGAGCCACAGGCTCCCCATCCTTGCTTTATACCTCTATCAGTGCATTTAATGTGTGGCTCCTGATTGGTTGGGTTCAGGACAATGCTGGGGAGCCTGTAGCCCTCCAGACATTGCTGGACTCCAGCTCCCATCATCACTAAACCATTGGACATGCTGGCTGGGGTTGGTGGAAGGTGGAGTCCGGCAACATCTGGAGGGCCACAAGTTGCCCAGCCCTGACCTATCTGCTAGCATTAGGGTGAACTGGGGAGGCTTTTAGGGGGTAACTGAAAGGGACAAGGATTCAGTGAAAACTCCCTGGCCATCCCCTTCTTTGTTCAGCCTCCCAGTTTATCTTCTATAATGTGCACACAGAGTGAGTTTTCAAGGAGTTAAACTAGATAGTGTTGATTGTTCCAGATGGGGTTGTATTCTTGCACAATTTCCCCAAGCTGGGGTTTCCCCGATGGTGCAAGCTTTCTATAAAAAAAAAATGCCTGTTTTTACAAGTTTTTAAAAATGGTCTTCAGTCAAGTGGGGTGACATTCCTGTGTGAGGCAGAGTCAAGAGGAAGAGGAAAGAGCTGGCCCCTTCCTCTCAGGAGGTGAATCAGCACAGTGCGATGGAGACCTGGGGTTGTCGCGATGGCAGGTTAAAAGGGAGTGCCTCCCCTACCACAAGGTTTCAGAACCAGAGGGCTGTCCAAAAAAGCATGTCACAGGGTTTGGGCTTTTTTTTTTTAAGATAAGATCTTGTCTCATAAGAACATAAGAAGAGGCCGTAGCTCAGTGGTAGAGCATCTTCTGTGCATGCACAAGGTCCCCTGGTTCAACCCCTGGCATCTTCAGGTAGGAACAGGAGTAGTGGTAGGGTGAAATGCAGTTCAGCCCACATGTCAAGGTGAACCTACCAGATTCACACCTCCTGGAAACAAAGCCCTATGAGGAGAGACTGAAAGAACTGGGCATGTTTAGCCATAAGAAGAAAAGACTGAGGGGAGGTATGATAGCACTCTTCAAGTACATGAAAGGTTGTCACATAGAGGAGGGCTGGCATCTCTTCTCGATCATCCCAGAGTACAGGACACGGAATAATAGGCTCAAGTTGCAGGAAGCCAGATTTCGACTGGACATCAGGAAAAACTTTCTAAGTTTTTCCATATGACAATGGAACCAATGACCTAGAGAGGTAGTGGGCTCTCTGACACTGGAGGCCTTCAAGAGACAGCTGGACAGCCATCTGTCGGGAATGCTTTGATTTGGATTCCTGCATTGTGCAGGGGGTTGGACTCGATGGCCTTGTAGGCCCCTTCCAACTGTACTATTCTATGATTCTATGATCCTGAAACAATGCCCGAACCAAAAAGCAACTGATCCTTCAGAAGTCCCAGCTGGGGTCCAGTTCCCATCGCCCTCAGCCTAGCATGGTTAACGGTCATGGATTATGGGAGCTGCAGTTGAGCAACATCTGGGAGACCGCCCATTCCCCCACAAAGCATCATTTCATGCCGTGGATTGCGAGGACCTCAGAAGAGTCCTGCTGCTGGATCAGGCTGGTGGCCCTTCTAGTCCAGCATCCCATTCGCACAGTGGCCAACCAGATGCCTCAATGGGAAGCCCCTAAACAGGACCTGAGTACAAGAGCACTCTCAGATTCCACCGAACTGGTATTCAGAAGTATATTGCCTCCGACTATGGAGGCAGAGCATAGCCATCATGGCTACTGGAGGACATTAAACATTATGTCCTACACTGCCCCTTTTATGACGCCATAAAAGACAGGATGCTGGGTCAGATTATTGCCAACTTCTCCACTCAGAAGAGGAATGCATCACCTACTAGCAGGAGGATGCATTTCCTTATGTTAGCAATCAAGTGGCTGTTTTCACTCTTTTATCCTCTAAAATGAGAAAGAGATCTGTTATTTGCCAAGCCTACAAACAGGACTTGCTCTAGAATCTGGACCATTTTTATTAGTGTCTGCAAGTACTATTTGACATTTTGAATTCAGTTTGATTTGATTTTATCACTTCTTGGATGTACGGTGTCTTAACGCTTTTTGTATTCTGCTGGATGTAGGATGTGCTAATGTGCTTGTATACGTTTTGATTTGTTGTGTTATGACCTGCGGCTGCAACGTTAAACTTACATCTTGGCTACTAGGGTTTCTTTCAAAAATGTCTCACTTCACTCATTTTGGCTTTTTAAACTTTGTCAGAAATGCTGGATATGTTCTCATATTTATCAGGGAGAGCCAAGGGTGGCGGTTAACACCACGCATAAGAACATAAGAACATAAGAAGAGCCTGCTGGATCAGGCCAGTGGCCCATCTAGTCCAGCATCCTGTTCTCACAGTGGCCAACCAGGTGCCTGGGGGAAGCCCGCAAGCAGGACCCGAGTGCAAGAACACTCTCCCCTCCTGAGGCTTCCGGCAACTGGTTTTCAGAAGCATGCTGCCTCTGACTAGGGTGGCACAGCATGCGGTTGCATCCCCAGTGTCAGCAGCGGCTGGTGCAAAAGCCGATACACAATAAGTAACCCAAGAAAAGCAATCCCTTGGCCATCAAAAAGGATACTACTCACCAAAGAGGTGGCTTGCTCCAAGGGTGGTCAACCAATCACATAGCTGAGTCTAGGTCAGATTCAAATCAGCCAAGGGGCTCCAGGACGAGAATGGAAGCACACTTCGCTAGTCCCGTTGAAGATAATCCTACAGAACCGTGTGGTGCAAATGAAAAAGGATCACAAAAGCTGGGGGTTTTACCTTTGGCAGATCACAATGTTTCATTGTATGCCAGTGTGCCTATGCAATTCTCCCCACGTAATCGGTTGTTGTAGGTCACCTGCACTGATAGCCTGCCAATGCTTTTTTTTTTTAAAGGATTGGTTTGTTCTACAAAACTTTTAACTGGTTGTGTGGTGTGTTCATGACGCAACAGTTTGGGGCTGTTGTTATTTTAATGAGGAGGTTTTTGTTTTCCCAACAGACCCATATGTCATTAGCTTTGATGAAGGTCACTCAGTTACGTGCTGCGGGCTCTGCCCGTGGGGCTCTTGTGGCTTTTTCTAATTTGGAAATCTGCAGCTAAATAAGCCAGAAAACTTCTACAAAGGATCATCGAGTGCTGGGCTACATTTCTGAAATCCCAGAACATCGGTTCAAATTTGGTAGAACACGGTGATGGGGAGGGAACTAAAATAGTGTGCCAATGGCCTCTCAAAATTCTCCACCCACTTTCTGGACAGAAAAAAATCATGGGGGCAGAGGAGAAACATTTTACTAAATTTCCCCAAAGGAAGAGAAATTCTCCAACAGTTTCTTCGGGGTGGAAATCACCATTGGCAATAGCACGCCTGGTGCCCACTGGGCCTGGCAGACCTATTGGGAAGTCACAGGGGAGTGGCCACTGAGGTCATGGGGTGTGGCCAGTTCTGGTTTTCTTCTCCCTTGCAAAGATACTGTGGACAATTAAGCATCGCAGCTGTGCAAACACTTAGCACCTAACTAAACTGAAAAAGTGTCTTCCTATGGGGCAGAAGAGCTCCCTGCCGTCACCGTTGCTTCTCTGCTGGGAGAAAAGGTGTGCAGCCTCCACCTGTTCTGATTCTCTCCGTCTTGCAAAGAAACGCCAGACACTTCAAAACTGCCCTTGTATAAATACTTGAGACTTGTTCAGAATTACGGTCACAGTTTCTAGCGTGGGTCCCACCCACAGTTGACATTGGCCCAGCCCACCATTGGCACTTGAACCCCGACAGATTGCCCTTGACGGAAAGCAGCCCTTTGTGATGCCCTTGTTATATCGGCACAGTATTTATGGTAAGTGCTGGTTTCGTAGTGTAAATATGGTAAGGAGAGAGAGTTGGGAGGGGGAGCACATGTGTTGGAAAAATGGAAGAATGCTGAGTTGTGAATTCAGAGCTTGGAAAAGTTACTTTTTTGAACTACAACTCCCATCAGCCCCAGCCAGCATGGCCACTGGATTGGGCTGATGGGAGTTGCAGTTCAAAGAAGTAACTTTTCCAAGCTTTGGTTGTGATTGGCTGAGCTTCTGGGTGGTTGAAGGTATAAATGAAAGGATGACAGTTAGTTACTTAGTTGGTTGTTGGTTCTGGGTTTTGGAGAGGTGGCTTTGTGTTTAGGCGGGTAGCGAGGCAGGTTTTAAGACTAAGATATATAAAGAGAAAACTATTATATGCAACCAGATGCATGTTGACTGAACTTAAAGTAATCCACTTTATTCCTTGTGTTAATAAGTAAATAGTTTTGGTTTAACAACACGCCTGATCCTTGGCTGGGATAGAGCAGACCAGAAGGGTGGGCAGAGCAAATACCAAAGCTGGGAACAGTCTCAATGGTGGCAGCGGTGAAGGGATAGTGTAACAGCAGCAGGTATCCAAAGCAACCCAGTGCTGTGATCTTTAAAGGCAGGAAGATACAGGGGGGTTGTGGCCTGAAAGTGCACCCAGACACTAAGTAGCAATCTGAGGGGGAGACTAAGGCACAGTCTCAGGGCAGTATTGAGTTACAGAGTGTCAGGTGGTGGCGCCTAGTAGTGGGAACGTGAGAGACCTGTGCTGGGGCCAGTGTGAGAGATTCATTATGAGAGCAGACTCTGAGTAGGGGTCTGACAGCCCTCAACAGAACAACAACAAAGCATAGTGGTTAGGGTGTTGGACTACGACCTGGGAGACCAGGGTTTGAATCCCCACATAGCCATGAACCTCACTGGGTGACCTTAGGCCAGTCACTGCCTCTCAGCCTCATGAAAACCCTATTCATAGGGTCGCCATAAGTCAGAATCGACTTGAAGGCAGTACATTTATTTTTATTTTTTTTTACCCATGAGGACTAGAATCTTATGTTATTTTTAGGCGAAGGATCGTAGCTCAGTGGTAGAGCACCGGCGTGCAGAAAGTCCCAGGTTCAATCCCCAATGGCATCTGCAGGTGAGGCTGGGATAGACGCCTGCCTGAAACCCTGGGAAGCCGTTGCCAGTCAGAGCAGACAATACTGAGCTCAATGGACAGATGGTCTGACTTGTTATAAGGCTTCCTGTGTTCTTAGCTAGATCCCTACAGCAAAGGCCCTTCACCAACAGTTCTTGCGGCAATCCACGGGAAGTGGTGCCTCTCTGTAAGCTCTGAGCAGTCCAGTCGTTTCACGGCCTCACTTTCCCCATCCCCGGGGCAATCGATCAGCATCTGCCCTGCCTCCCGTGTCAAAACTGGTCCGTGAGGAACCTTGAGCAACCTGTTTAGCAAGAGGCAAGAGGAGGCAATCGACAGATCTTTCTGGGGCTCTCCCCTCCTGGAAGCGTTTCACATTCCTGCCCGTTTGCTGATGGACAGTTGAGAAACAGCTGCCCGCAGAAGAGCGGAGAGAAAGCGCCTAGCTGGGAGCAACTGGGAGAAGGAGGAGGCACAGGGAGGAGGAGGAAGAGGAGGAAGAGGACACTGGAGGGTGGTCCACTAGCCCTCCCAAGGAGAATGTCGAACCATTTTCCTAAACCCTCCTGCCCCCTTCCCCCCAAAAAAGCCCTCAAAACCACATCCTCTTTCCTGTCCCCAGACAGACATTTTATATGTCTATGAACTTCCAGAGTTCCAATCTTCTGTTCTCTTGCCGATCAGGTGCTCTGCCCCATTCAGCCAATCCAAATCCAAATGTGCAGCTCTGACAAAGAGGGCCCCCCACCTGTCTCTGATCAGACTTGGAGGGGGCACTGCCTGTGTTCCAGCCCCTGTCAGGAGGGCTTCCACACCAGCCGTTGTTATGAGGGCTCTAAAGCAGCCTCAGTAAGGAAGATAGCAAGGCTTACTTGAACTCTAGTCTGAGCATGCGCCCAGAGCTGTTTCCTTGGGGGCCACACTCGCCCAACCTTAACTAGGCCCCAGGACTGGGTCTGCCTTCCCTGATCATCTGTGTGCTTGTTTTTTCATTTTATCTGCTGGATTTGTATTTCGCCTAGCTGCCTAGTTGCGTGAGTGAGTACTATAAATGCTGCAGTGCCCCATTTGACGTAATGAACCAGTCTCCAGTTTTAGCACCTTGACTGCAGACAGAACAGGCACAGGGCTCACCTGGTCACACTCTTCCCTGCACAGGGCGAGATGTTTTATATTTCTGTCGATGTTGTGCTCATTCTTCCTAAATGAGAACCAGACAATTCAAGCTTGCGTCCTCCATCCCCAAGCACCGTGAAGGTCATTGGTTGGCCACAGGCCATTTGCTACCGCTCACTCTAACCTTCCTCAGAGAGTCGTCGTGAGGATCAAAATGGGGGCAGGAGACCCCGTAGAATCTCTTGGTTGCCTTAGAGGCAAGGCAGGTTACCTGGCTGCAACCCTACCCTAGACGTGCTTACTCAGGGTAAATCCTCTTGAACTCAGGGGGTGGAGAGGTACAGGGTTGCACGTCGCTCAGTGGTAGAGCATTTCCTGTGCATGCAGAAGGTCTCAGGTTCAGTCCCTGACATCTCCAGGGAGGAGGGAGAGACGCCTGCCTGAAACCCTGGAGAGCTGCTGCCGGGCTGTGTAGACAATACTGAGCTAAACGGAGCAAGGGTCTGACTCTGTATACGGCAGTTGCCTGTGAGCATTAGAATCAGCCCTTTACTCAGAACCATGAGGACCGGCATCATTCATCATCTTCAGGGGAATGGCCATAGCTCAGTGGCAGAGGGTCTGCTTTGCATGTAGAAGGTCCCCGGTTCAGTCTGCGTCTGTGTTAGAATTGCTTTTAATATGTTGTTTAATAATATGTTTTTAACCCTTTTTTTTTTTTAAAGATGTTTTTGAAGTGTTTTTTAACGTTTTTAAACATTGTTTTGTTTTAATGTATTTTAAGGTCTTTTTATGATGTTTTAAAGTGCTTTCAGTGTTTCCGTTTGCCGCCCTGGGCTCCTGTTGGGAGGAAGGGCGGGGTAAAAATAAAATAATAAATAAATAAATAAATCCCTGGCATCCCCATGTAGGGCTGGGAGAGACCCTGTCCAAAACTTTGGAGACCCGCTGCCAGTCAAGATGGCCATACATGGTTCCCCCACTCCCCATTATATCCTCACAACCACCCTGTGAGGTAGGTTAGGCTGAGAGTTGGTGGCTGGCCCAAGGTCCCGCCCAGTGAGCTTCATGGCGGAGTGGGGCCAGTTTGAACCCTGGTCTCTCAAGTCGTAGTCTGATGCTCTACCCACGAAACGAGGGGATGCTCCCTGCTATGGCTTTCCTGCACCCGAGCAGGAAGTTGATCTAGATGCCTGTGCTGAGCTCTGCGATTCTGGGAAGGAACTGATAATGGAGAGGGAAGCTTTCTGGAGAAGCAAACGTTTCATCCTCAACCACGTTTGAGAACCACTTTGGAGTAGAAGAAAGAACACCATTGCAAATTTTGATAGAAAACATTTATTTCTTATTCTCATGCGAGATCTTTACATTCCAAGCAAGAGAATGCAGGACAAGGGGTGTGTGTGTGTGTGTGTGTGTGTGTGTGTGTGTGTGTGAGGGTGTGTGTGAGAGAGAGTGTGAGTGTGAGTGTGAGGTTGGTATCCAACACACACCAAGCACCATCCCCTGGAAAATTTGCTAGCTCTCCTTTTCAGTGGTGATGATGGTCACCATGCTGCTGGTGGAACTTGATGTGGGAGCAAGTAAGGAAGGATCCAAGCAGGGTGGTCCATTCTTCAAAGCTGATTCGGTCATTCTTGTTTTTATCCAGATCCTTGAAAAGTTTGTCTTTTCCTTCTTGTTTTCGGGGATACTGCATTGGGGGGAGGATGAATAACAGATTTAGGGTTCAGATTTGGGTTTCTGCATGCCAGTCATCAGACCATCGCAAAGCAAAAAGTTTAACACAGGTGTGGGGATCCTTTGGCCCTCCAGGGAGGTTTGGCTAGCAACATCTGGAGGGCCAAAGGTTCCCCCACATCTGGTTTAACAAAACAAAAGGAACAAAAAAGAAACATCAATAGTGGTTTACAGGGAAGGAGGTGAAATTTGGTTTAGTTTGCATTTAACGGTGAACATACCAAATTTGTACTTTCCCAAATAGTACTTCCCCGAACTTTGCCGGGCAGCTCATACTAGGGCACAATGTGCACATAAATGTGTGTATTTGTGAAAACAGCATAGAAAACACATCCCACTGGGGAATATTGCTAGGCAAAAATCTGTATATCAGGCAAAGTTGCATGTAAAAATGTTTAGGTGAAATCTGCACTAACATGCTGATGAATGTTTAGTGATTAGTGTTTTAAATTTGAATGTCCCTATCTTAATAATTGTTTTATGATGTTTGTTTTACTTTTATATTGGTCTTTGGCCGTAATAAAACTTGATTAAAACTTGATGACACGACTAATCTTAGTTTCATTAATTTCAATGGGTCTACCCTGAGGAGGATTTCACTGAATACAACCAACTATACTGGTAGGTCCTCAGCTGCTTACGGTCTTAATTTGCCCAGGGGCACTCTGAACATTGATCCAAACACGTGTCCATTCCTGGGCCTGTCATTGTGCAACAGTGCCCCAGCCTCTTAGTAGCCCCCTCACCTCAACGCAGTCGGGAAACTGCTCATCAATCATCTTCTTAAATTCCTTCTTATCTAGGTCATCAGATTGCCCAGCGTACTTGTGGAAGATGTCAATCAATTGGTCAGCCACAATTTGCATTGCAGTCTTGGCCTTGGACATGTTGAAGGACTTCTGTTGGCAACCTAGGAAGACATAAGAGAAGAGCCCTGTAGTTGGATCAGGCCAATGGTCTGTCTAATCCTGCATCCTGTTCTTGTAGGGGCCAATCACATTCCACCAGGAAGCCCGCAGTCCGGATGTGAAGGCAAGAGCCCTCTCTCTCACTGTTACTCAAAAGAACATAAGCAGACCTCTGCTGGATCAGGTGTGGAGTATCCTACAACATATATTTTGGGTTTATCTATCTATCTCTCTATCTTGATTAGGTAGAGAGATAGATCCCCTTTTTGGAAAAAAGAGACAGTCTTCTGTTTCAAGGCATCCTGGATTTGATGCGCTCCTTAGTCCAAGTCTGGTCTAAAGATTATTTTTTTAAAAAATAAGATGAGAATACCTTAAAGGATCTAATCAGCAGTTAACACGTGGACAGGTGGCCTGAACAGGTACACAGGTCACCTAGCCACAGCCTTTCCTCACTATAACTAGATGCATGGTAGATCTTCTGCTTTGCATGCCAAAGGTCCCAGCTTCAACCTCTAGCATCTCCCAGTGGGGACGGGAAAGTCCCCTCCATGAAGCCCTGGAGAGTGGCTGCCAGTCAGTGTGGACAACACCGCACTAGATGGCCCAGGGTTCGGACAATGTGAGGCAGTTTCTTGTGTATTTCCATTTATGTTCGGACTCCTCCTTACGTCTGCACCTCTTATTGATTCTTTTTTTACTTTCAAAGCCCTTTCTCTAAGCCACTGAACATTTCAAAATCTCCAGGCAGCACAGAACATTAAAAGCAATCAAACAGTATCATTAAAACAGAGTCACAACATTTTAAAAACAAAACAGGAAAACAGGAGCATAAATACCAACACAATGGCACTGGCAACGTATCTGTATTTTTTTAAAAAATCCAAGGTCTGTGCATTCTGTTGTCTCCAGAAGATAAAATGCAACAAAAATGGACTCCCTTTCCCCCCCCAAAAAAAATCTATAGCCTATTTAAAGCAGCTTTCTGGGGCTGATGGAACCTTGTCAAACTACAGCTCCCATCTTCCCTGACCATTGGCTGTGCTGCCCAGGTATGATGGGAGTTGGCGACCAAGAACCTTGTCAAGCTACAACTCGCATCATCCCTGACCATTGGCTGTGCAGGCCAGGGATGATGGGAGTTGGAGCCAAGGAACATGTGGAAGGCCTCAGGTTCCCCATCCCTCCATCAGCTGATATTCTCAAAAGGATTGAGCATCCTGTCTCCGTTGGGAAGACCAGAACCTAACAATAGCACAAGATGTCCTCCCCATTGTCTTACCTTAGCCAGCAATTAAGGAAAGAGCAAGAACAAGCCAAGATGCAGTGAAGAGCCCTAGGATGGCCCTCTCTCTTATACTCCCTCTCCAGAGACCTGCTACCACCCACAGTTGTGAAATCCTCTGTTACTTTCCTCTGCTCACTCCCTCCTTTTGCCCACTGAGGGGTTCATTGGTTGCTCAAGATCCTTGATTCACTTCATCTCCTCTGGGGCTTTTCCCATCCGGTCCCGCAACTTGCGGTGAGTCATGGGCCATCATTTCTCAGCGCTGTAAGGCAAGCCTTTGGATTGTTTCCATAGAGTTCGTAAAAAAAAAAAAAAAAAAAACATTTGCAAGGAACCTGTTTCTGTGTACAATTTGGGTCAGCCTTTCCGGAAAGTGCTGGAAGTCCTTTTTGGTGCTTTATTTTTAATCTTTAATTTTTTTGCAGCAACGGTGGGATGCGTTCAGTGGGCTGGAATCCAAGGACGTTATACGCAGAGTAGACCCATTAAAAGTAGAGATGGGGGAGGAATTTGATTCAGTTCACATTTAAAGGCAAATTGATCAAACTCACAATTTCCAAAATACTATGAGAACCAAAACGCAGCCATCCTTTGAAATTTGCACGTATCCAGATTTTGCAATGCAGTTCTCCAGCCATGCACTGTTTACAAAGGTGCACCTATTAGGGGAAAGTGTGCCCACAATGACTATATTGGGAAAATAACATACAAAAATGCACTTCTTGTTGCTATGTGCCTTCAAGTCGATTATGACTTAAATTGTTTTCCAAAAAAAATGTGCACGTTCATCAAAAGTGCATGCAGAAATTTATTTATGAGGAGAAATTTGCACTAAAATGCTGACGAATTTCTATGAGGATTTTCATTTTTTAAAAATTGCAAAATTGCTGCAGAAACATGCAGCATCAAATTTAAGATTAGAAAAATGAGAGAATGGAAATTGACATATCATTCCATCCCCAACTGAAAGTAATGGACCAAAGGTTAGCCATGTGTCTTAATTCCAAGTTGTATTCAACTAAGCCCTACTCAAGGAAGACCCACTGAAATTAATTTGTTGTTATGTGCCTTCAAGTCGATCACGACTTATGGCTACCCTATGAATCAGCGACCTCCAATAGCATCTGTCATGAACCACCCTGTTCAGATCTTGTAAGTTCAGGTCTGTGGCTTCCTTTATGGAATCGATCCATCTCTTGTTTGGCCTTCCTCTTTTTCTACTCCCTTCTGTTTTTCCCAGCATGATTGCCTTTTCTAGTGAATCCTGTCTTCTCATTATGTGTCCAAAGTATGATAACCTCAGTTTCATCATTTTAGCTTCTAGTGACCCTCATTGGTTTCCCCCCTCCCTTACTCTACACTGCAGTGTGGGCCCTCGCTGATGTCCAGGAGTCAGATTCCTCCTCTTCAGGTGTTCCTAGAGCCAGAGATGGAGCCAGTTTGCTCCTGGCTGAAGCAACATCAGAACTGTGTGTTCCTAGAGCCAAAGATGGAGCTAGTTTGCTCCTGGCTGAAGCAACATCAGAACTCTGTGTTTCTAGAGCCAAAGATGGGGCCAATTTACTCCTGGCTGAAGCAACATCAGAACTCTGTATTTCTAGAGCCAAAGATGGATTCAGTTTGCTCCTGGCTGAAGCAATGTCAGAACTGTGTGTTCCTAGAGCCAGCGATGGAGTCAGTTTGCTCCTGGCTGAAGCAACATCAGAACTCTGTGTTCCTAGAGCCAAAGATGGAGCCAGTTTGCTCCTGGCTGAAGTAATGTCAGAACTGTGTGTTCCTAGAGCCAGCGATGGAGTCAGTTTGCTCCTGGCTGAAGCAACATCAGAACTCTGTGTTCCTAGAGCCAAAGATGGAGCCAGTTTGCTCCTGGCTGAAGTAACGTCAAAACTGTGTGTTCCTAGAGCCAGCGATGGAGTCAGTTTGCTCCTGGCTGAAGCAACATCAGAACCACGTGTTCCTAGAGCCAAAGATGGAGCCAGTTTGCTCCTGGCAGAAGTAACGTCAGAACTGTGTGTTCCTAGAGCCAAAGGTGGAGCCAGTTTGCTCCTGGCTGAAGCAACATCAGAACTCTGTATTTCTAGAGCCAAAGATGGATTCAGTTTGCTCCTGGCTGAAGCAATGTCAGAACTGTGTGTTCCTAGAGCCAAAGATGGAGTCAGTTTGCTCCTGGCTGAAGCAACATCAGAACTCTGTGTTCCTAGAGCCAAAGATGGAGCCAGTTTGCTCCTGGCTGAAGTAATGTCAGAACTGTGTGTTCCTAGAGCCAGCGATGGAGTCAGTGTGCTCCTGGCTGAAGCAACATCAGAACTCTGTGTTCCTAGAGCCAAAGATGGAGCCAGTTTGCTCCTGGCTGAAGTAACGTCAAAACTGTGTGTTCCTAGAGCCAGCGATGGAGTCAGTTTGCTCCTGGCTGAAGCAACATCAGAACCACGTGTTCCTAGAGCCAAAGATGGAGCCAGTTTGCTCCTGGCAGAAGTAACGTCAGAACTGTGTGTTCCTAGAGCCAAAGGTGGAGCCAGTTTGCTCCTGGCTGAAGCAACATCAGAACTGTGTGTTCCTAGAGCCGGAGCCTTGACCCACAACAGAGCAGGGCACAATCATGCTGACCTTTGCCACCAGCCCTGTCCCCTCTTCCTCCTCCTCAACTCTTTGGCCTTTTTTCTAACGCTGATGAGTTCCACCCATCCAGGCAAAGCCCCCTCGGCATGATTGCACAGACTCCTTCCGGGATTCAGACTGAGCAGGCCAATGCCTTGGGAAATCCTGTGGAGGTATTTCCTTCCTCCTCTGTCTATTGCAAAGGACAGGAAGGAACCTGCATTTTGAGGAGGGGTTGCCACATTGCTTGGAACAATTGCTCATTGCAGTTGTTGAGGGTTGTGGTTCAGTGCTGAAGCATCTGCTTTGCATGCGGAAAGGTTACCGGTTCAAACCCTGGCACCTCCAGATCAGGCTGGGAATGTTCTCTGCCTGAATCCTGGGGAGCCACTGCCAGTCCATGTGGAAAATACTGAGCACACCGTCAAACTGAGCAGGGTTCAATCCTGCTGGCTGCAGAGGTCTGCTTTGTCAGCAGGGAATGTGCCGGGGGAAGCAGACCCCAGCAAGAATGAACCCTCCACTCACCAGCTGGATACGGGGCTGCTGCTTTGCAGCTGCGTTCCCTGCTGGCAAAGCAGCACCCAACAGGATTGCGCTCTTCCACTCACCAGCTGGAGAGCAGAGGGTTCAATCCTGCCTGCTGCATGTTCCTGGCAGCAAGATGGAGCCTTCCTGCTCTTTGCAGTTGAGGGGGATAAGAGATGCAGGGTTTAAATTAGAAAACCCGAAGTAAACATTAGCCCCGCACCCTGAATTAATTCAGGGCCAGATCTGGGTTGAATGTTCCCCAGGTGGTAAAGATGTTAGACCAGGACCTGGGAGACCCAGGTTCAAATCCCTGCTCAGACATGAAGCTCACTGAGGATAACCTACCTGACAGGGTTGTTGTGAGGATAAAATATGAAGGGGGAGAACCATGAATGGCACCTTGAGTTCTTTAGAGAAAAGTGTGGAATAGAAATTGCACTCAGGACCTGCTTGTGGTCTTCCAACTAGATGGGCCACCAGACTAGATGGGCCACTGGCCTTCTCATGTTCTGATGTTCTTAATTCTTTTTAGCCCGTTTCCGTCCTTCCTCTCTCTTGGCTTCTGAGAAGTTTAGGCTCAGTTCTAGTCCACAACCCCATTGCCCATTTCACACACTGTTGTTCCATAATTATGTCATCCCGCCTGAACTCGCCACGGGCTCTCTAAACATGAAGGAGAAATAGGGTGTGGAAGCAGAACAATATGTAAGCTTAGTCATGGTGGCTGCCTAAAAATCACCGCCCATCTCATAAAGCCTTCCTGGAATCTTTGGTGAGGCAGCTGTGTTTGCTGATGGGGTTGCCCCATCTCAAAAAAAAGATAGCTTTGAGCTGGGAAAGGTGCAGGGAAGGGCATCTGACATCATCTGGAACTTAAAAGCATCAGCTCCACACCATGCCTCATTAGCCTGTGGAATTCCCTGCCACAAGATGTAAACGGAAGCTAATTGTTTGTGCTTTTAATTTTAGAAAATCAAAGTGACAGACATCGTAAAATTGCATGCAATGGAAGAAAAGTGGATAGGGTGACTTTGCATTCAAGAGGTAACTGGACTGCCACCTGTCAAGGGTGCTTTAATTTGGATTCCTGCATTGAGCAGGGGGTTGAACTTGATGGCTTTATATGCCCCTTCCAACTCTACTATTCTTTGATTCTCTCTCTCTCTCTCTCTCTCTTTCTCATAATAACTCTAGAATTCTAGGGAAGGGCAGTAATCCAATGACACAGATTGGTAGCAGATTTATGGCAGTAGATTCCACTCCATGCATTGTTAACCTGTGGAACTCACTGACACAAGATGTAGCAATGGCCACTTTTAAATAAATAAATAAACAACTACTGGAATTACACACATCCATGGAAGAGAAGAGGTCTGACCAGGGCTGTTAATGACACCCAGGGACTTCAAAAGGGCACTCTGGCCTCAGCCATTGGCTAAAGCAGGGATGGGGAGCCTGTGTGGCCTTCCAGATGTTGTAGGAGTCCAACACCTATCAGCTATAGCCAGCATGACTAATGGTCAGGGATTATGGGAACTGGAGTCCTGGTACATCTGGAAGGGCAAAGATTCTCCAGCCCTGGGTTAAAGAAACAAGAAACTGATAGTTTTGATTATTTGGAATTGTTGCAACTTGTTCTAACCTTGGTGATTGCTTGATCAAAAGTGGGATATAAATTCTGGGTGGTCTTCAGTGCCAGTCCTTCTCCGAGTGGACCCATTGAAGTTAATACACATGACTAACTTAGGCTCATTAGTTTCAGTGGGTCTACTCTGAGTAGGACTTAGATGAATGCAATGCCAATGTTAACCCTACTCAGTGTGGACCCATTGAAATTAATGGGCATGTCTAACATACGTCCATTAATTTCAATAGATCTACTGAGTAGGACTTAGCTGGACACAACGCCTTCTAAATCCAATATAGCTACATGGTTCTGAATCAGAACTGAAAGAGCAATTGACTTCAAGTTCTGATTCTGATTCTAGCCCCTCCCCCTCCCAGAGACATTGGACTGTCCCCTGTCGGAATCAGGATGCTGACCTAGATGGACTTTCAGTCTGATCCAGTCAGGCTCTTCTCATGTTAACATTACTCATGAAAGCTTAGGGATGGAGCCTCCATGGACAGAGGCAGTCTACCTTTTGAGTATCGGTGGCTGGGGAGCAACAGAAGAATGGGTCTTCCCAGAAAGGGCATCTGGGTGGCCACTGTGAGAACAAGATGCTGGACTGAGATGGGCCACTGGCCTGATCCAGCTGACTCTTCTTATTTATTTATTTTTATTATTTGATTTATATCCCGCCCTTCCTCCCAGCAGGAGCCCAGGGCGGCAAACAGAAGCACTAAAAACACTTTAAAACATCATAAAAACAGACCTTAAAATAAATTAAAACAAAATAACGTTAAAAACATTTTTTAAAAAAGCTTCCAAAACATCTTCTTAAAAAGGGTTAAAAACATATTATTTAAAAAACACATTTTAACAAGCAATTCTAACACAGACGCAGACTGGGATAGGTCTCAACTTAAAAGGCTTGTTGAAAGAGGAAAGTCTTCAACAGGCGCTGAAAAGATAGCAGAGACGGCGCCTGCCTAATATTCAAGGGGAGGGAATTCCATAGGGTTGGCGCTGCCACACTAAAGGTCCATTTCCTATGTTGTGCAGAACAAACCTCCTGATGAGATGGTATCTGCAGGAGGCCCTCACCTGCAGAGCGCAGTGATCGACTGGGTATATAAGGGGTAAGACGGTCTTTCAGTCTTATGGGACTGTTGTCAGGCTGTCCCACTGTCAGAAGCAGGATGCTGGACCAGAGAGGCCTTTGATCTCTAATCCAAAGAGCCTGTTCCTCTTACATCCTTAGGATAACCCAAATGTGGTGTAGAATGCCTTTGTGGAAGGTGCGAGCTATGCTTTGGGAGAACATCAGAAGAGCCCTGCTGGATCAGGCCAAAGAGGGTCCATCTGATCCAGCCTCCTCTTCTCACAGTGGCCAATCAGATGCCCCAATGGGAAGCCCAAAAGCTGGACCTGGGTGCAACAGCAACTGTCCCTTCCTGAAGTTTCTCACAACTAGTATTCAGACGCATACAGGGGCAGTAGAACATAGCCATCTTGGCTAGCAGCCATTAAATGAACATAAGAGCCCTGCTGGATCAGGCCAGTGGGCTCAGCCGGCCCAGCCTCCTCTTCTCACAGGGGCCCCAACCGGGAGCCCACAAGTGGGACTTGAGCGCAACAACAACTCTCCCCACTTGTGATTCCCGGTAACTGCATTCAGAAGTAAGCAGAGCTTGGAAAAGTTGCTTTTTTGAACTACAACTCCCATCAGCCTCAGCCAGCAGGGCCACTGGATTGGGCTGGTGGGAGTTGTAGTTCAAAAAAATAACTTTTCCAAGCTCTGGAAGCAACTGCCTCCAACAGTGAAGGTAGGGCATAGCAGCTAGCAGCCATGGTCAGCCTGATCCTCCATGAATTTCTCTAATCCTCCTGGAACGCCACCCAAGTTGGTGGCCATCGCTACTTTTAGTGGGAGAGAAAGCCATGGTTTAACTATCCCCTGTGTGACTGAGGATGCCTGTCCTGAACCTTCCAATTTTGAGTGTCATGGGTTGTCCAGAAGTTCTAGTGTTTAGGAGAGGTGGAAGAATGACATCTCCTGGTCTGCTTTCTCCGCCCCATGCACTAATTGTTAGAGAAGCGGGTGCCCTTTAAGGGAGGGAGGATCCCAACCATTTTTGCTGAACTGGGAGAACTGGTAACTTTCCTCTTGTCAATCTGTTTCCACCATGCCATTTGGGGAAGGTTTCCGGCAAACCTTTTGACAATCGCACACACACCCAAAAAAATTAAAAATAAAGAATGTAGAAGGACAGGACAAGTGAGAGGATGGTCCCTTCCAAACATGAGCTGATTTCAAGACTTTTGCATTGCAGGCAAAGGTCAGGAAGTTTGAGGCTGGCCTGTTGCTCACTAACCCTCTTGCTTCACGGCCTCAACAGCTCACATCCAGGATTGCTTCAGAGAGTGTCTTCTGTGAGAATTACAAAGCCTTAACCCTTTGAAGAACAAACATTTGGTAATCCGGGTGAGGTGTTGCTGAAATAAGATGTAGAATGCAGGAGAAGCGAGTCAGAGCATTGCGCCATCTAGCTTAGTAGTGCATACTCTGACTGGCAGCAGCTCTCCGGGGTTTCAATCAAAGGACATTCCCAGCCCTACCTGGAGATGTTGGAGACTCAACCTGGGATCTTCTGCACATGAAGATGTCCCCCCCCCAATCTAGTTACGGCCCTGCGCCTAAAAGTAAGATCCTAGTCCTCATGATTCTGAATAAGTAAAGGTTTTTCACAATCGAGAAATTTTGTTAAAACTGAAGACAAAGGGCTGATTCGAATAGGCACATAGGAAACTGACTTATCCTGAGTCAGACCATTGGACCATCTAGCTCAGTATTGTCTACTCTGACTGGCAGCAGCTGCCCAGGGGCAGGCAATCTCTCCCAGCCCTATCTGGAGATGCTGGGGATTGAACCTAGGGCCTTCTGCATGCAAAGCAGGTGCTCTGCCCCTGAACTACGGCCCTTTCTCGAAATATAAGCCATGATTCCAGTCCTTGCAGTTCTAAAGAAAGGGCTGGTTCTTGTCCTCATGGGAAGCTACCTTAAATATATCAAGACAGACTCTTGGCCCATCTAGCTCAGGTTGTCTACCCTGCTTGGCAACAGATTATTATTGATTAGATTGATTAGTTGCTTGTAATCCGAAGGGGTCTTTTTCCAGCTGCACCTGAAGATGTCAGGGTCGAATCTAGGACCTTCAGTGTACACAACAGACGCTCCACCACTGAGCTATGTGCAATCCTGTACATGTCTATTCAGGTGTGGGCCCCTCTGAGTTCAAGAAGGTTTACTCCTAAGTAAATGTATCTAGGATTGGATTGCAGCCTGATAGCCTGCCTGGGGATCCCTTATTTATTTATTTTTCCTCTGGGACCATGTTTGTATTTTAGAAATGCATTACTTTCCTGCCCTCGGGAAAGTGGTTATGGGTGGGCCTCATTACCATGTTAAAAATATCCAGAGGGCTAGATGTGTTTGTCTTTTGCAGCAAAGAAATGGCGAACGATCTGGATAGCTTCCTTCCTTCTTCAAACCCTGCCACCATCGTGCAAGCTGTGGCATGAAACTTCCACAAGAGCAAGCTACATGGTGCAATGCACCCTCTCTAGCTTCAGCAAGACACTTGTTTCCAAACTTCCTCTTTTCCTATTCAGAAACCCCTTACAAAAGATGCAGAACCCTTACGAAAGAATTCAACATTTCATCATCGGTCTTGGAGTATGCCCAGGGTCAATCTTTATTATTATTATTATTATTATTATTAAGCTTAAATTAGACATTGTTGAAGTCTGACTGATTATTGAATTGTAGGCTTGCTATCCTGTCTCCGCTTAACACAGAAATAATATCCATTAAGTTCAGTGGGTCTTGCTTCTTCTTTTTTTAATTGATTTTTTTATATAGCAAACTTAACAAAAGACCCAAAAACAGAAAAAAGAAAAACTGAGAAAAAAGGGGGGGTGGAAAAATAAGTCCCTACCTGCTCCTATTAAGAATAGAATAAACATATTGTTATGGGTTTGGGGTCGAAATAGATGATTTCTATAAGTCCCCTTCCAGCCTCTGGTTTGGAATCCTGCACCTGGGGGTGAGAAACCAGCTCTGCTGCTCAGATGAGTTTCTTTTGTTAATCTAATAGAGTGGCCAGGTGGGTTAATGGGTCTATCAGGTACCCATCAACTGGTGAATGGGTCAGGGAGACCCTTTTGTCATTGAAACTCTTCAGGAGAGCGGTCCCCCCTCCTCCTGGGGCCAAGGAGAGGCTTGTGTTATAGAGTTGTGTCTGAGAAAGGGTGGGAACTGGAGGCAGGCAGAGAGGCTGGCTCTCTGCACCATGGCTTTAGGATGCCTCCTGCAACCCTGATGGAAAAGCTGGATATTGGACTGCTGATGCCTTGAACCCCCTCCATCCTAAGCTCAGGTTTGGATGTGTGTAAATAAATAAACCATATTTCATAAAGACACCACAGTCTCTGCTGACCTTCTTCCCAAGGAAACCAAACCCTGGGCGAGCGCAGGGACCCCTGGAGATCTCACCTCTCGGAGATTGGGGTGGCGTGCAACAATATAATTTAAACATATAAGGCCACAGTCCAATACATGTCTACTCAGATGTAAGCTCCATTGGGTTCAATGGGACTTACTGACAAGTGGGGATTGGATTGCAGCCTAAGTCGATGTAAGCCCTCCAGATGTCCAAATAGGTATCCATGTGAAATTGACATCTATATGAAATATGCTCAAATATAGCCAGGGCAGTGAGATCTTCATTCCATTGCATAATAGACTGCGGGTGTTTATCCTCCCGGGGTTAAAGTATAAGTCTCTTAGCAATCTGAAGGGTAGGCAAAATCCACTTTTGTTGTTCTGTGGTCAATCCCCATACTACAGGGATATAATTGCACAGATATCTGCAAATAATTAGGATTTCACCGGCAGAAAACCGATACAGACAACAACTTCAGACTGAAAATATTAAATCACCGACAGTTGCTTCTGAGCAGACGTGTATACTGAGAGATGTTGGGTGCGCTGCCGTCAACATGCGGATGGTGCACAATTCCACTCCTCTTTCTCATCAAATCTAGGCGAGGGCACGAAGGTGGTCGATCAGTGCCCCTTTGCGGTCATGGACTGAGTGAGGGCTGGCAAACTGAAGCTCCATCCAGACAAGAGAGAGGCAAAGTTAGCAGGACTTTTTCTTTTATTTCCAGATGAGGCAGGCTCAGCCTGTTGTGGATGGAGTTGGTTTCCAACTAACGGATCAAATGATTTTATGTCTTTGTTATTTATTGCATTTTACATCCCACTTTTTCTCCAAGGAGCTTAAGGTGGCATGCATGGTTCTTCCCCTCCTCGTTTAATCCTCACAACTACCTTGTGAGGTAGGTTAGAGTGAGAGACAAAGACTGGCCCAAGGTCACCTAGTGAGCTTCATGGCTAAGCAGGGATTCGAACCCTGGTCTCCCAGGTCGTAGTCCAACACCTTAACCATTACATCACACTGCCCCTCGCAGGAACATAGGAAGCTGCCTAATTCTGGATTACTCATTTCTCTATCCTGTTGAAACCAAATGGTGTGACTCAAATGGCTGAAATCGTTTCCTCCTCATTCCAAGGGCACCCCAAGAGGCACGGGACAGCATTGGATCCAGTAGATCCAATACCAACCCCGATCTGACCCCAGAACACTGTCTCTGCAGCTGCCATAGCCTTCCTGGTTTCATTTCCTTCTCCATCCACCCACAGGGAGAGCCACAAAATCTCAGGACCTCTGGGTCTCCTTCCCAGGGACCGTGAGATTATATCCAACACATTTTAAAACGAGTTATATCACTGCTTTCATGCCCCACCCGTCAAGTCCTCTGTTCTAAAAGGTAGTTTCTTTTCTGCAGAACAGTGCCACCTAGTGGCTCACAGCTCAAGCCACAACTCCAATGAGAAGCGGGGGTAATGAAAGGTAGCCATTCTGGCCCAAAAGAAAGATGATCAGGGGGAAATTATGCATGTTTAGGTATTTACCTCATTTTCATCCAAGGGAAAGACTGCCAGCTGACCAGAAAATATCAGCTTTGCCTTGTCCTGCTCTTATGGTTTTAACAACAGCTTAACATGCAGGAATTATTATTGTTGTTATTGCTGCTGTTGTTGTACTACAAGTTCTTAATTCAGAGGCAAAGCGCCAGCTTTGCATGCGGAAGATCCCAGGTTCAATCCCCAGTATCTCCAGGTAGGGGTGGGTGGGAATGTCCCCTGCCTGAATCCCTGGAGAGCTGCTGCCAGTCACTGTAGACAATATTGAGCTGGATGGATCAAGGGACAGACTCAATACAAGGCAGCTTCCTACGTTCCTAAAAATACTTTGATGTAGGCACCAGGCCGAACCTCATTGAGGAGGGCATTCCATATGGCTCACCGCAGCAGTGATCCATTGTTAACAGCTTCACTGTTACAGTGAGACCAAGCTCTGCAGCCTGAAGTTCTACAGTTCATTACTAATAATAATAACATCATTTTATTTATTTTCACCCTGCAGAACTGTTACAATGGAGAGAATCATCATCTCACCACCAGTTATGATTGCATAAGTCCAGCTTCCTGAATGAAAAATGATGAAAATGAAAATGAAAATGATGTAAAACTGGTTTGTGGAACCTCAGAGCCAGGGTTCAAATGTGCCCCCCAGCCTCTATACATGGCCCTCGGAAACTCTCCTCAGGCCACACGTCTCATTCCCCTCCCCCTTCAACCTCAGGTGTTTGTGCCCTTCAACTCTGACTGTGCCCCTTGCACACTTGGATGTAGGAAAGAGAGAGGTGTGTGAGGGAAAGAATGTGTAGAAACTACCCTAGATGAAATTTGTTCTGCCCACTTTTGCCTCTGGCCCTCACACAGTTGCCCAGAAAGGGATGCGGCCCTCAGGCCAAAAAAAGCTTCCCCACCCCCAAAGTAAACGATAAATAGCCCCTCTTAAAGGCATGAGAGTAAGCCAGGGTGTCCTGGCTGCCTGTTGGTCTGGATAGGTGGCAATCCGACTGAATCCTGAAGTGAAGGTAGGATCTGGAGCCAGGAAATGAAAGAAACTGGCAATGTCTGGGAGTAAGTGGATTTGCAACGGCTGAGCATTATGGGGGTATGGGACTGGAAATTTCCCCTGTAGCCTTTAAGGCATGGGTCATTTGAGTTTGATTGAGATGCCATTGAAGACAACTTGTCAGTTTCCAGTGGTCCCAAATGCAGTGGCCAGATTGCCGGCCGGGGTTCCATTTGGAATGCGTAAAGCCCCTGTTTTAAATCAGCTGCACTGATTGCCAGTTCATTTCCAGGGCCCATTCAAGGTTCTCACATTAGGCTTTCCAATAACTGAAAGGCTGCCTCCTTCCCTACATATCTTCTCGGGTGCTGAGATCAGCACAGGGGGCCGTCTTGGTAGTTCCACCACCCTCAGAAGTGCAGGGAATGGTGGCCCAGGAGATGGCCTTCTCTGCAGCATCCCCTCAGTTGTGAAACTCCCTCCTGACAGAGGTGCATCTGGTACAGCTTTCATCGTATGCTGAAGACACCCCTCTTTACCCTGGCCTTTGACACTTGAGCTGAGTGGGTGGCGTTAAATGCTACTCTTACTCAGAGTAGGCCCATGGGGGTTAAGAGATATGATTAACTTACTTTCATTAATTTCCATGTGTCTGCTCTGAGAAGGACTTTCTACATCCCTATATTTTTAGGACCCACCCTCTCTTTTTTGATGGTAAATTATTTTACACTGTTTTTAATGTGTTTAAACATTAAACCTGGGACCTGAGGTACGTTGTTATTATTATTATCCTGGAGGGAACTATTTTACCCGCTCACTCAATGTAGATCCAGCTGCTGTTAAAGACAGAGAAGCACAGGGCAGAAAAGAAGTTGGCGACCCTCTCCCATCGCCATGAAGAATAGCTAGAAATAATAACAGCCATGCGAGAAGCCGAGGGAAACATTTATTGCAAACTCATGCCATGCCATGTGATGCTAAGACATGCAAAGTCATCCACTCTAGTTACACGCCCTGCTCCGCAGTCACCTGGCCCTGCGTGCATTTTGCACTCCTTTAATTCTTCTCTTTTTCCATTCCCCGAGCCATCATTCTGATCTCTTCTTCTTCTTCCTCCATGTAGTGGTGAGAATATATATTTTTTGTTTCCACCCGTTCACTGGCTGTGGAGGTTCTGGTGAGTTGCTGAGGTGGCCCGGCTGATCAAGACCATGTATTCTTCGAAGGAGAGCTGCTGTTCCTGATTCTGGTCCAACTGATTGAACAGTTCCTCAATGGCCTGAGGGTTCACCTGATTCTGCCAAGGAGGAGAGGACAGAGAAATGTTCAGTGCGTGGGATGTCGTTGGATGCTTCCCCTGTCATTGAACTCTCAGCATCTGGGGATGGTCAAACCTGACCATTGTAGGTTTCACTCTGTTTTTAAACCCTCAGTTTATTGGTTTAAAAGTCCTCATGGGACCTCATCTGCATTTCAGTGCAAATTTCTCCTCTGAGGCACACATTGGTGTACGCCACGTTGCCTAAGATACACATTTCTTTTAGCAAAGCTGTTTTCCTTCATATAAAGCACGTTTGCCGGATGTTCCCGCCAATGTCAGCATTCTGAGCATGTTTTAAACACAGATACAGAATTCAAACGTAGACTGTAAATTCATCAGCATTTTAGCGCAAATGCCTCTGAATGGGCACATTTTTGCATGCAGTTTTGCCCAATGTATTTTTGTTTATTATAGTTTATTAAATTGATATCCCACCTTTCCTCCCAAAAGGAGCCCAGGGTGGCCAACAAAGAGTGATAAAATGTCTTTACAACATCTTTTAAACAAAACATCTTAAAAAATCTCAAAAAAGAATTCCACTGCAGATGCAGACTGGGATGAAGGTATTTATATGATTTTTTGCAAACCAATTTTCTCTAATATAATGCATTTTTGTATCTTATTATCACCGATATATGCATGTCAATGCACATTTTTGTACACATTACTCAGCTGGAGATTGCAAAATTAGGAAAAGTGTGAATTTTAAAGGATGGCTGTGTTTCCCTTCGCTGATTGTTTCAGAAAGTGCAAATTAGGTAGATTCGTCTTTATATACAAACTGAATCAAATTTTCCTCCACAGAGGTATACTGCTTTTGAACACAGAAGTTCCACTAAGCTACCATAGAGATTGATAGCAGTGACGGCTGGTGGCTCCATGTCAGTGGAACAGTGGAACCCGGCTGTCCAAGGAGCTCAGCCTAAACTGCCCACGGCTCAGCACCTTGGACAGCTGCTTGAAAGTTCAGATTCAGCAACTTGGACAGCTGCTTGAAAGGTTAGGCTAAAACCCGGAGTGGGTTCCACTGACATGGTTCCACTGACAAGTGGTACCCTCGGGGCAGGATTTGGTGGCAGATGTCCAGGCCCTCACTTATCAGATTGAGCAGGAGGGTCCCTGACCGCAGCACAGCTTGCTTGCCATAGTTCATGCACAGTGAGGCAATGCACATTAAAGAGGGTGGCACCCGTAAAACCATTTGGTCTGCTCTAAAATTACCTAACTCAGGAGGTGGGGGGATCTGAAGCCCTCCACATGTTCCTGGACTAGAACTTCCATCATCACCCCTCCCCGTGGGCCATGTTGGCTAGGGCCGCTGAGAGTTGTAGCCCAGCAACATCCGGAGGACCACAGATTCCCTATTGCTGAACTACACCATCGCTTGCTTTTCCTGACCCTACACTACCGCCATCACAACTCTTTCTTCTTCTAATGCATAGACGGGTGTCAGGGAGGAGATTTTTAGGAGCGTAATGAAGTTGTCTCCCACCAAGGCAGACCACAGGCCCACTTCTGCATTTCAGTTTGGCTCACAGTGCTTCTTCACGTAGTGCATAGTTCAACCAAGGAACTCGCTCCCACCAGAGGCAGTGAAGACTCCAAACCTGGATGGCTTTAAAAGAGGCTCAAGCAAATCCATGGAGGAGGAGGAGGCTATCAGTGGCTACTAGTCACGATGGCTAAGTTCTCCTTCCACTGTTGGAGACAGTGTTGCTTCTGAATACCAGTTGCTGGGAACTGCAGGAGGGAAGAGTTGCTGTTGCCCTCACGTCCTGATTGCAGGGTTCCCACAATTGAGAACAGGACACTAGATGAGAGGGGGCCTTTGGCCTGATCCAACAGGCTCTCATGATCTTAATGCCATGGGGTCTTAACCAGGGGTGGGAAACTGGTGGACTCCACTTCTCATCGTCCCAGACCACTGGCCATGCTGATGGGAGCGGAAGATCAACAACATCTGGCGGGCCACAGCTTCCCTATTGTTGAACCAGACCATCGCTTGCCTTTCTGGCTCCTAAGTTACCTCCACCACAACACTGTCTTTCTCTAATGCAGGGACAGGGAAGCTGTGGCTCTCCAGATATCGCTGGGACTCCAGCTCCCAGCAACCCTGACCATTGGCCATGCTGGTTGCTGGGATTGCTGGCAGTTTGAGTCTGGAAACTTCTAGAGGGCCACACAGGTTCCCCATCCCTGACCAAACCTCTGGTCTTAGCACTGAACCTGTCCCCTCGGATTCACACAACCCCCCCTCCTCCCACGCTGCATATTTCTCACAGATCCCTCTGAACTCTCCTCTCACTGACTCACCTTCAAGAACCCTGCAAGCTCTTTCTCCATCAGCTGCTTGAGTTCCCCTTTGCTCAGCTTGTCCGCAGGAGGTTTGAGGTTGGAGTACTGACAGAAGACGTTGATCATGGTATCGACGGCATTCTCCAGCAGAGACATTGTTCCAGGGAATCTGGGGAGGAGGGGAAGGCAAGAGATGTTGAGGCAAGAAATAGCCGTGAGCCATGCACAAACAAGGAGCTGTCAGTTATTATTGTAGAGGACAGGCAGACAATCCCTTGGTTGGCGGTGTGGTGTAGGGCTGCTGTCCTTCAAGGCTAGCCTCGTGCAAGGATGCATGCCAGCAATGGGCGGGGTTGACCCCTTTTCTCCCTCTGACACCCCCAAATCAGCTGCTGGGCAAAGGGAAGATTGTTCTGATCGCCCGCAAAGGGCTTTTGAAATAAGGTTCCTATTTATGTCAGACCTTTATTCAGAACCATGAGGACTGGACATTTTCAATTATTGTTAAGGGAAGGTCCACAGCTCGGTGTCAGCACATCTGCTTTGCATGCAAAAGTTCTCCTATTCCATCCTGGCATCTCTAGGTAGAGCTGGGAATGTCCGCAGTGTAAAACCCCAGACGGGCACCGACAGTCCATGTCAAGCAAGGGTAGCCAATGTGGTGCCCTCCGGATGTCATTTGCCTACAACTCCCATCACGCTTGGCCGCTAGCCATGCTTGGCCGGGGCTGGTGGGAACAGAAGTCCTCAACGTATCTGGAGATCCTACATTCAGTCCAGAGTTTGGGAAAGTTACTTTTTTGAACTACAACTCCCATCAGCCCCAGCCAGCATGGCCACTGGATTGGGCTGATGGGAGTTGTAGTTCAAAAAAGTAACTTTCCCAAGCTGTGGTTCAGTCCCCATCACCTCCAGCTAGGGCTGGGAAGGACCCCAGTCGGAAACCGTGAACAGTCAGTGAAGACAATACTGAGCTAGATGGGCCAGCAGTCTGACTTGCCTCGAGCAGGCTCCCTCTGTTTCTAAGATCGGGCAGCACCCCACTTAAGATTCCACTTACCTGTTCTCTGAGAAGTCACGTCTGACACAAAGCAGCCAGAAAGTGAGGAGTGGATCAGATTGGGCTGAAGGGTCTTTTTATACCTTCTCAGGCTCACTTAAGGTGGTGCCGAAGACACCCTTTGTGGCCTGATAGCAATCAGTTGGCCAATCATGCACCGCTCTTACCGAACTCCAATTTTTCCATAAGCATTGTGGACCGTCTGAGCGGAAGAACCAGTGGCTTTTATCTCACTCAGGGTGCCTTCCCTTCTGCAATTAGAAGGCTTTCTAGAGGCAGAGGAAAATTCCAGGGCAGTTTAGGACCACCTTTTGTCTCTTTTGGTATGACACTATGCCCCATTCTGCAGCGAAGCCGGGAAAATTAAAACACGGAGACAATGCACTTTATGTGGGGCGGCCCTCGGGCCTGCTCCGGGAACTCCTGCTGGTGCAGAGGCTAGACTGCTGATGGGGGCAGATGGTCATCAGCATGTGACCCCCTCTGCTGAAACATCTGCAGTGGCTGCCCATATGCTACCAAGCCAAGTTCAAGGCTTTTGTGTTGATACACAAAGCCCTGAACAACTTGGGTCCAGGATACCTTAAGGACCACCTAAGAGCCCTTCTATCCCAGCTCCATCACTGAGACCATCCGGAGGAGTGCTGGTAGTTGATCTATAGCTGCCCAATTTCCCTGCTGTTTAAAGTTTGATAGAAATATCTGTTGGCTGTAGGTACGTTCTTAAATAAAGCAAAGGTTTTTTGTGTATTAGTGAATAGATATACGAACAACCACTAAAGTCTCAGTATCAAGATTTAAATGTTTGCTTATAAAAATGCATAAGCATGCACACATTCATTTCTCATATATAACAGCAAGCAATCTGACCGTAGATCTGTTCTACCTAGTTTATTACTTGTATAGCTATACCACTGGCAGCTTTGAGATCTCTAAAAGCAGAGATGGAGAACCCGGTAGCTTCCAGATGTTGCTGGACTATAGCTCCCATCATCCTGGACCATGCCAGCTGGGGCTGGAGAGTTGGTGTCCAATGAAAAGAAGTGTATCCCAACAGAACACACGCAATGCTAACAAGCAAATTGGGGTCAACGATAAAATGAATTGCTACAACTCTGATACGATCAAGGAGATTTATAGCACAAATGTAACTCTAAGGGACCAAACACAAATATGAATATACTAGGGGCTGTGTCCCTGCTCGCTGTGTTGGCAAGCCCACCACCGCTCCCCCACATGAACCCCCTAGAGTGTTCCCTTCTCACCCTATGCAACCACTAAACTCCCTTTTCACCCTCCCAACCTCATCTCTGAAGCCATATCTCTTCCATTCTGCAGCCCCACTTTACATCCCTCTTTTCACTTTCAACATCATGCCCATGCCTCCTCCTGCCACTCCTTTTCTGCAACTTCCCCTTGCACACTGACGGCCCCGAAGGTGACCTCCTGCACTTCCTCCCCACACACATTGCAACTACTGAGCACCCTCTTCGCCTTCCGCCCAGTTGTGAAGCCACCACCTGCAGCCCCTTTCATACCTCCGCTTCCATCTTCACCCCACTTCCCATGCCTCCTGCTCCATCCTTTTTTTGCAACCCCCACTTTGCACCCCTATTGTCCCCTTCGCCCCCTTCCCGCTACTCCTTCCATTTCTCCACTCCCCCTTGCACACAGACTACCCCCATTTCCGTGCCTCCTCCCCTCTCTCCTGTGGATATCTGTGGATGTCTAGATTTGTGACTGAAGATGGGAGACAGCATATTCTCCCTGAATATGCATACTGATTTTTAATTGTATTTTTCTTCCTTTTATTTCTGTCATTATATTTTATTGTATTACAATTTATTTTATTGTTTTATTTATTTATTTTGCTGCATTGATATCCCACCTTTTCTCCAAAGAGCTCAAGGAGATGGAGATGGCTCTCCCACTCCTCCTTTAATACACACACAGAGAGAGAGACGTGCACTGTGTTGCTTCATTTGCCTTTCCACAAACTTCATTGTGCAACCTGAGTTTTAAAACGCTGCAGGTAACTTTTGAAACGGGTGAAGCAACTGGTATTTTCCTAAGCAATTCAGAAATGTTTGTTGACGACACTAAATTGTTCAGGCTTGTTAAAACAAAAAGGGATTGCGAAGAGCTCCAAAAAGACCTCTCCAAACTGAGTGAATGGGCGGAAAAATGGCAAATGCAATTCAATATAAACAAGTGTAAAATTATGCATATTGGAGCAAAAAATCTTAATTTCACATATACGCTCATGGGGTCTGAACTGGCGGTGACCGACCAGGAGAGAGACCTCGGGGTTGTGGTGGACAGCACGATGAAAATGTCAACCCAGTGTGCGGCAGCTGTGAAAAAGGCAAATTCCATGCTAGCAATAATTAGGAAAGGTATTGAAAATAAAACAGCCAATATCATCATGCCGTTGTATAAATCTATGGTGCGACCGCATTTGGAATACTGTGTACAGTTCTGGTCGCCTCATCTCAGAAAGGATATTATAGAGTTGGAAAAGGTTCAGAAGAGGGCAACCAGAATGATCAAGGGGATGGAGCGACTCCCTTACGAGGAAAGGTTGCAGCATTTGGGGCTTTTTAGTTTAGAGAAAAGGCGGGTCAGAGGAGACATGATAGAAGTGTATAAAATTATGCATGGCATTGAGAAAGTGGATAGAGAAAAGTTCTTCTCCCTTTCTCATAATACTAGAACTCGTGGACATTCAAAGAAGCTGAATGTTGGAAGATTCAGGACAGACAAAAGGAAGTACTTCTTTACTCAGCGCATAGTTAAACTATGGAATTTGCTCCCACAAGATGCAGTAATGGCCACCAGCTTGGATGGCTTTAAAAGAAGATTAGACAAATTCATGGAGGACAGGGCTATCAATGGCTACTAGCCATGATGGCTGTGCTGTGCCACCCTAGTCAGAGGCAGCATGCTTCTGAAAACCAGTTGCCGGAAGCCTCAGGAGGGGAGAGTGTTCTTGCACTCGGGTCCTGCTTGCGGGCTTCCCCCAGGCACCTGGTTGGCCACTGTGAGGACAGGATGCTGGACTAGATGGGCCACTGGCCTGATCCAGCAGGCTCTTCTTATGTTCTTATGTTCTTATGTTCTTAATGGACCGCAGCTGTAAGTCCAGCCCAGTCATGTCCCAAAAATGTGTCCCTTTGAAGTCACTGACCCTTTAAGCTCATAAAAATACCAGTACGGATAAGATGATAGCCTTCAAACCAGTCTCCCCCTCTTCAAATTCTAACCTCCTTAACTGGGGGGGGGGAAATGACATGGATGGGGGTCGCTGACACCAGCTTGATTTCAAATAATTGTCTTGAACCAGCATAGCTATCATAGCGTGTTTTGCAAAGAATCCCAGAAAGGCAGGCCATCACTGCTGCAAATTGGCAAACAGAAACCGTGGATGCTTGTTTCAGCGTTGGCAAGCAAAGGATTTGTAGAGCATAGAAACATAAGGAAACTTCATTGTAGAGAGTCAGACCACTAGGCTAGCCCATCTAGCTCTGGCAGTAGCCCCCCAGGATTTCAGACACAGGACTTTTCTCAGTCCTGCCTGCTTGAACTGGGGACCTATTGCACGGGAAGTATGTGCTTTGCCGCTGAGCTAGAGGTCTTTCCTGTGAAGTGCAGCAAGATTCCGGTCCTCATGGTTCCAAATCAAGGGCAGGCGAGGAGAGTGGTGTTGCACTTGGGTCCTGCTTGCGGGCTTCCCATAGGCATCTAGTTGGCCACTGTAAGAACAGGGTACTGGACCAGATGGCCCTTTGGTCCTGATCCATCAGGGCTCTTCTTGTGTTCTAATCACACCAAAGGCCTGTCTTCCAGCATCCCGTTTCCCAGAGGGGCCAATCAGATGCCTCTGGGTAACCCACAAGCAAGCAATGACTGCAGTAGCCTCTCCCACTCATATTCCCCAGTGACTGGAGTTGAGAGGCACAGAGGCATCACAATAGCCCTGTCCATTGACAGCCTTATCCTCCACAAATTTCTCTAATCTCTTTTTGAACAAAGAGTTGTTCAGGCTGGCCACCGTGAGAACCGGATGCTGGACTAGATGGGCCCCCTTTGGCTTGATCCAGCTGCAGCCAGGTTCTTCTGATGTTCTCATGGAACCTCCAGGTCCAGAGGTAGTCTATCTCGATTCCAATGTTCTTAGGGTCGTTTGACCACTGCAAGATGCTGGACTAGATGGGCCCTCTTTGGCGGTTCTGATTTGAATTTGCACATAGGAAGTTGCCTTATAGCAAATCAGACTGTTGGTCCACTGAGCTCAGAAGTAATTATTGTTGTTGTTGTTTCTGCTGCTGCTACTACTATTATTATTATCAATAATATTATTAATTATAATAATGCTAATAATACTGGGTTGCATCTGGTGGCAGTCCTACTCAGAGCAGACCTACCGAAATTAATCACCACGACTAACTTAGGACCATTCATTTCAGTGGGTCTCCTCTCACTAGAACCGTGGGGTTGCATCCAACTACGTTTTACTCAGAAAAGACCCACTAATATTAACGGGCCTAAGTTGGCCATGTCCACTGAGTTTATGAGCCTACTCTAAGTAGGACTAACATTGGATAAGGGCTGGGTGAGTATTTTGATTCAGTTCAAATTTCTAGTGGCATTTGTGGAATTCGCCCTTTCCAAAACAGTATGAGAACTGGAACACAGTCATCCTTCAACACGCACGTACTCAAAATTTACACTGCCAACCAAACAGTGTTTACAAAAATGCAAAAGTGTAAGGGGAAAGTGTGCACAGAAATGAATATATTGCTGAAAACAACTTGTACAAAAAGGATTACATGATGAGAAATGGCTTGCAGGGATATGTGCGTGTGTCAAAACTGCCTACAATCATGCATTTATTAGGGGGAATTTGCAAGAAAATGCGGGAGAACCTTCACGAGGATTTTTTTTTAATTGCTGCAGAAATGTGCAGTAGTGGATTTAAGAGTGGGAAAATGAGAAAATGAGAGAACTGAAACTGACAGATCTGTCCATCCCTACACTGGAGAACCAATACTGCTTAATGCAAAAAAAAAAAAAAGGCTTCTGCACTGACTGGTAGCAGAGGCTCTCTAGCGTTTCCGACAAACCCTACCTTGAGATGCCATTGGGGACTGAACCTGGGATCTTCTGAGGTGCTCTACTGCTAAGCTATGATCCTTTGCCAAAAACTAGCATAAGATTCTAGTCCTCATCATTCTGAATAAAGGGCTGAATTAGATACTGAGTCAGACCTTTGATCCACATTACTGACATCTACACTGATTGGCAGCAGCTCTCTAGAAATATCAGGGATTGAACCTGAGACCTTATTTTATTTATTTATTTAATTAATTAATATCCCGCCCTTCCTCCCAGCAGGATCCCAGGGCGGCACTTTCTACATGCACAGCATGTGCCGAGCCCCTGAGCCCTGCCCTCTCTTGTTCCTACGAAAGTGCAAATACTTGCATCCAATCCCACAAACAAAGGATTTTGTAATGCTCGGAGGAGGAGGAGGAGGAGGAGAGGGGGACAATGGAAAGACGGGATTGATTGCTTTTTTTCAAGAAATGCATTTTCCACTGGAAAAATGGAAATGTACTGGGAGGAAAATATTCTTCAGCACTGTTATCTCTTTCACAACGATGAGTGGATGACTTTTTTAAGGGGAGGGTTCTTTAGAGCAAGTTTGAGCGGGCCTTCTTTACTCCCTTGGAATGCTTTCTAAAAACTCTGCAAGGCAAGCTGCATGATGAAGCAATCATGGCTTCTGAATTCTGCAAATAGGAAAAAAGGTGGAAGGCATACAATAATGAGCAAAACAAAGGAGGGTGTAAACCCAGAATGCCAAAGGTGGGAATTTCAAAGTATTTATTGTATATTCTTTGAAGAAATAGTTTGTAGTGTGAGATGCCCATCGCGTTTCAGCCCATCAAGGGCTTTCATCAGGGGATTATAGTAGCTCAAAACTCTATATGCGCCAAAGAGGTAAAATTTCAATACAGCGGCAATCATTAAATGATCATTAAAGAATTTATTTGATTGCCACAGTATTGAAATTTTACCTCTTTGGCGCATATAGAGTTTTGAGCTACTATAATCCCCTGATGAAAGCCCTTGATGGGCTGAAACGCGATGGGTATCTCACACTACAAACTATTTCTTCAAAGAATATACAATAAATACTTTGAAATTCCCACCTTTGGCATTCTGGGTTTACACCCTCCTTTTTTTGCTTCTGAATTCTGCAGGCAGGTGCCTGCATGAGGATTTCTTTTAAAAAATCTCAAATGGCCGCAGAAATGGAACGAGCTGGAATTGGCAGGTCTTTCCATCCCTACTCACAGCCCACCCCGACTCCGTGTCATTTACAAAGATGTCAACAAGTACAGGTCCCAATACTGATCCTTTGGGGCCTCCATTTCCTGCCCCCCTCCTTTGGGAGAACTTATCTCTGCATTCCTGCTCTCTGTTTCCTGTCCCTTAAGCAGATCCTGAACCAGAAGTCGACCTCTTTCCTGGCTCCTCCATTGATTTCTCTGTGGTGAGGGACTTTATCGAAAGCTTTTTGAAAAATCACATTGTCAGCTGGATCACCTCTGTTGGTCACCACTGTTTGCCTATTGCGACTCCCATCTTGGGAAAGTTCATTGACACACAGGGGCCTACCCTACTTCTGCTGTGCAGACTGCTGCGAAGAAATCATTCGGCTTCTCTGCTGTCTCCTTTTCCTCCTTTAGCACACCTTTGATGCCCTTTTCGTCCAAAAAGTCCAAACGCCTTCCTAGCTGGTCTCCTGTTACTAATGTATTTAAAGGTGGTGGTGCTCTTAATGTTTCTAGTAAGGTGCTTCTCAATTTCTGTTTTTATTTTTCAAAATCCCTTTGCATTTTGTCGGCTTGCATTTCTTTTGACCTAATTTCTGTTCCTTTTTGTTCCCCACATTTGGACAAAATGTCCTCTTTCTGACTGAAGTCTCCCTGCCTCTGACAGGTCCCTTGTCGCTGCCCGTTAACCACACTGGCATCCTGCCGGCCATGGTTGTCCCTTTCCCAATCTGCCGCATGCATTCTAGCTGAGCTTCTATTAATGTGATATGGAACAACTCCCGAACAAACTTTCAGAAGATCTCTGGATCAAATCTTTATTTTCACAGGGGGATGCCAGCCAGGATATGAGAGGTCAATCCCTGAGCTTTAGAGACAGAGTTTTGTTGAGACATGATTTCCCTTCCTCTTGGTGCTTTCTGCTGCTTTTGAGTGCATCACTGTCGATTGTCTCTCAAGTCCACAGTTACATTGGAAAGAAAATACTTGAACTTATAGAAGAGCAGCGTCTGCTTATTGTCTCCATGTGCTACAAGAAACTGTTCATTGAATGAAGGTGGGTCCTTTTGGATCACAGAATAAAGAAAGAAAGTTCAGCTATAGTAACTGAAAATAGCTGCAGAAGCAGGCGTTCTTCTTATGAACTTTCCCCCTGCAATAGTGCAATGCATATTACCATCACTTCTGGAATATTCTATAGCTGGAGTGGGTAACCTGTCACCCTCCAGATGTTGCTGGACTCCAACTCCCAGTAACCCCAGCAACCAACAGGACCAGTCAGAGGTGGCTGGTGCCCATTGGGACTGGTGGGGTAGGCGGCAGGGAGCCCGACATAGGCGGAGTCAGAGCCAATGACAGGCAGAGACAGAGCCAATGATTTTCTTTTGCTTTACACTTTGAACTCTAGATTCTCTCTGAGCGTTTTGTGTATCACCATGAAAACTCAGAGGGTTGTTAAGCAAGTGTTTCTGAGTTGAGGACTATAAGTTTTGTAAGGTTTTGTTTTATAATGAGCTTATGGGAAGCATCAGAATGGCATGGGGGGATTTTCAATTTAACATGGCGGAATGCAAAAAAAAATCCATGCTGGCTATAGTATACAGCCACTCTCGTGGCTGTATAATAAGATTCTTAACTATCATGCAACTCTGGTTTTATTGCTCCTAAAATATCCACTAGTCCAAACTGTTTAAAAACTTTGCTGTGTACTAGAGAGTAACTTATCCTAAATATTAAGTAAGTATGGCGATGGAGGATGGAATAAGGCAGGGGATTCAAAGGAACCAGTTTTTGCAGGTCCAGGGAACCTGAATGCCGATTCCTCTGGGTAAGATCCAGAGGGATCCAGGTAAAGGGGGAAAGGCTGGGAAATTAAAATGGTGACATGTAAACCTTGCCTGGGAAGGTGAAAGATTCAAAAAATATATTCACAATTATGTAGCGTCCATAACTCCAGCCTCAAAGGAGCGGCTTGGAGAAAAAAGGTCACAAACAGAGCTCTCTTCTCCAAAACTTATAAACCAGAGTTGCTTGACCAACGTTTTCTTCCATCACACTCCACATCCTCTGGGGCAGAATCCTAGAGTTGGAAAGGGACTATAAGGCCACCGAGTCCAAACCACAGGAGGTACCCAGTATTCCCAGGCGGTCTCCCATCCAAGTACTAACCAGGCCTGACCTTCTTTAGCTTCCGAGATCAGATGAGATCGGGCATGTTCAGGGCAGCGTGGCCATGGACATATGGTGACCACCTACACCAAGAGTGGATGAATATGTCAACTTTGGTGAGTGAATATGCCATTTTGGTTTCTCTCGGTTTCCAATTCCCACAAGATTAAGTTCATTCCCACATCAGTTTTTTTTTAAAGTATTCATGGAAGTTCATTAGCATTTTAGTGCAAATGTCTCCTAATATGCAATGTTACATCTCATTTTTCCTAACACATTTTTCCCAAGCAATTTTCCCTAATATAACGCATTTCTAAGAACATAAGAACATAAGAAGAGCCTGCTGGATCAGGCCAGTGGCCCATCTAGTCCAGCATCCTGTTCTCACAGTGGCCAACCAGGTGCCTGGGGGAAGCCCGCAAGCAGGACCCGAGTGCAAGAACACTCTCCCCTCCTGAGGCTTCCGGCAACTGGTTTTCAGAAGCATGCTGCCTCTGACTAGGGTGGCAGAGCACAGCCATCATGGCTAGTAGCCATTGATAGCCCTGTCCTCCATGAATTTGTCTAATCTTCTTTTAAAGCCATCCAAGCTGGTGGCCATTACTGCATCTTGTGGGAGCAAATTCCATAGTTTAACTATGCGCTGAGTAAAGAAGTACTTCCTTTTGTCTGTCCTGAATCTTCCAACATTCAGCTTCTTTGAATGTCCACGAGTTCTAGTATTATGAGAGAGGGAGAAGAACTTTTCTCTATCCACTTTCTCAATGCCATGCATAATTTTATACACTTCTATCATGTCTCCTCTGACCCGCCTTTTCTCTAAACTAAAAAGCCCCAAATGCTGCAACCTTTCCTCGTAAGGGAGTCGCTCCATCCCCTTGATCATTCTGGTTGCCCTCTTCTGAACCTTTTCCAACTCTATAATATCCTTTTTGAGATGAGGTGACCAGAACTGTACACAGTATTCCAAATGCGGCCGCACCATAGATTTATACAACGGCATTATGATATCGGCTGTTTTATTTTCAATACCTTTCCTAATTATTGCTAGCATGGAATTTGCCTTTTTCACAGCTGCCGCACACTGGGTTGACATTTTCATCGTGCTGTCCACTACAACCCCGAGGTCTCTCTCCTGGTCGGTCACCGCCAGTTCAGACCCCATGAGCGTATATGTGAAATTCAGATTTTTTGCTCCAATATGCATAATTTTACACTTGTTTATATTGAATTGCATTTGCCATTTTTCCGCCCATTTACTCAGTTTGGAGAGGTCTTTTTGGAGCTCTTCGCAATCCCTTTTTGTTTTAACAACCCTGAACAATTTAGTGTCATCAGCAAACTTGGCCACTTGACTGCTCACTCCTAATTCTAGGTCATTAATGAACAAGTTGAAAAGTACAGGTCCCAATACCGATCCTTGAGGGACTCCACTTTCTACAGCCCTCCATTGGGAGAACTGTCCGTTGATTCCTACTCTCTGCTTTCTGCTTTTTAACCAATTCCTTATCCACAAGAGGACCTCTCCTCTTATTCCATGACTGCTAAGCTTCCTCAGAAGCCTTTGGTGAGGTACCTTGTCAAACGCTTTTTGAAAGTCTAAGTACACTATGTCCACTGGATCACCTCTATCTATATGCTTGTTGACACTCTCAAAGAATTCTAATAGGTTACTGAGACAGGACTTTCCCTTGCAGAAGCCATGCTGGCTCTGCTTCAGCAAGGCTTGTTCTTCTATGTGCTTGGTTAATCTAGCTTTAATAATACTTTCTACCAGTTTTCCAGGGACAGAAGTTAAGCTAACTGGCCTGTAATTTCCGGGATCCCCTCTGGATCCCTTTTTGAAGATTGGCGTTACATTTGCCACTTTCCAGTCCTCAGGCACGGAGGAGGACCCGAGGGACAAGTTACATATTTTAGTTAGCAGATCAGCAATTTCACCTTTGAGTTCTTTGAGAACTCTCGGGTGGATGCCATCCAGGCCCGGTGATTTGTCAGTTTTTATATTGTCCATTAAGCTTAGAACTTCCTCTCTCGTTACCACTATTTGTCTTAGTTCCTCAGAATCCCTTCCTGCAAATGTTAGTTCAGGTTCAGGGATCTGCCCTATATCTTCCACTGTGAAGACAGATGCAAAGAATTCATTTAGCTTCTCTGCAATCTCCTTATCGTTCTTTAGGACACCTTTGACTCCCTTATCATCCAAGGGTCCAATTGTCTCCCTAGATGGTCTCCTGCTTTGAATGTATTTATAGAATTTTTTGTTGTTGGTTTTTATGTTCTTAGCAATGTGCTCCTCAAATTCTTTTTTAGCATCCCTTATTGTCTTCTTGCATTTCTTTTGCCAGAGTTTGTGTTCTTTTTTATTTTCTTCATTTGGACAAGACTTCCATTTTTTGAAGGAAGACTTTTTGCCTCTAAGAGCTTCCTTGACTTTGCTTGTTAACTATGCTGGCATCTTCTTGGCCCTGGCGGTACCTTTTCTGATCTGCGGTATGCACGCCAGTTGAGCTTCTAATATAGTGTTTTTAAACAACTTCCAAGCATTTTCGAGTGATGTGACCCTCTGGACTTTGTTTTTCAGCTTTCTTTTTACCAATCCCCTCATTTTTGTGAAGTTTCCTCTTTTGAAGTCAAATGTGACCGTGTTGGATTTTCTTGGCAATTGGCCAGTTACATGTATGTTTAATTTAATAGCACTGTGGTCACTGCTCCCAATCGGTTCAACAACACTTACATCTCGCACCAGGTCCCGGTCCCCACTGAGGATTAAGTCCAGGGTTGCCGTCCCTCTGGTCGGTTCCATGACCAACTGATCTAGGGAATAGTCATTTAGAATATCTAGAAACTTTGCTTCTTTGTCATGACTGGAACACATATGCAGCCAGTCTATGTCCGGGTAGTTGAAGTCACCCATTACTACCACATTTCCTAGTTTGGATGCTTCCTCAATTTCATATCTCATCTCAAGGTCTCCCTGAGCATTTTGATCAGGGGGACGATAGATCGTTCCCAGTATTAAGTCCCTCCTGGGGCATGGTATCACCACCCACAACGATTCTGTGGAGGAGTCTGCCTCTTTTGGGGTTTCGAGCTTGCTGGATTCAATGCCTTCTTTCACGTATAGAGCGACTCCGCCACCAATACGTCCTGCCCTGTCCTTCCGATATAGTTTATATGCAGGGATAACCGTATCCCACTGGTTTTCTCCATTCTACCAGGTCTCCGTTATGCTCACTATATCAATGCTCTTCTCTAAGACCAAGCTGTATATATTTCTGTATATATTATTTTCACTAATATATGAATATATATTATAATGCACACTTCACCCTAGTTTATGGAATTGGTATTTGTTTGTTTGTTTATTTATTAAATTTACATCCTGCCCTTCCTCCCAGCCGGAGCCCGAGGCGGCAAACAAGAACATCATCAAAACAGACTTTAAAATATATTAAAACAAAATATCTTTAAAAACATGTTAAAACTTCTTTAAAAACATCTTTTTTAAATTAAAAAGCTTTAAAAAACCCTTTGAAAACAGCTTAAAAAGCAATTCCAACACAGACGCTGACTGAGATAAGGTCTCTACTCAAAAGGCTTGTTGAAAGAGGAAGTTCTTCAGTAGGCGCCAGAAAGATAACACAGATGGCGCCTGTCTAATATTTAAGGGGAGGGAATTCAGAAGGGTCAGTGCCACTACACTAAACGTCCACTTTGTACACATTACTTGGCTGGAGATCTGCATTGCAAAATTCAGAGAAGTGTGAATTTTGAAGGATGGCTGTGTTTTGATTCACACTTTGTTTCAGAAAGAGCAAATTAGGTTGGTTTCCCTTTACATGTGACCTTACCTGAATTTCTTCCCCATCCCTCACAACAATACCATTGAGAAATGAGCCATCTTCTCCTGTTTCTCACCTGTTGCACATTTGGAACCTGGGCCTTCATCAGTTGAAGCAACCCACTCTCGCTCAGCATGAAGGACCCCCAATGTTCAGTGTATTCAGCATGAAATCATCTATGATTCTTTCCATGGCAATTTGCAGTTGAGTCATCCTGAGTTGTGTGCCAACCTATGAGGGCAAAACCCAGAAGAGTCAGGAGAAGTGGGGAAGTGGGGATTGACTTCCCTCTCAAACAGCTATCAGTCACCGCACCAACGGATTGAACCTCCACGTTCAGAGGCAGCGTTCCAGAGACATTTGAAGGAACATCAAGCTTGTTTAAGCCTCCAGTGGGATGGCACAGTAAGAGATTCTGAGCTGTGCTTTTTTTAAAAAATGGTAGATAAAGAGAGAGACTCACCAAGTTTGCCAGCTGTTCCCAATTGATGCTGCAGATGTCTGCAATGAGGGGACGGTCTGAGCTGCAGCCTTAATATACTGAGTCTGGAGGAGGGTTTCACTGCAGGCCACATCAACATGTGGCTTAATATTAGGTTGCTGCATGTTTGGAAATTTTTAATTGTCTGGTCGCTAATTTGCTGTATGCACACCATGGCCAACTGGGTCTGCCTCAAACAAAGGTACACAATGTGTAAATTTTCTGAGATTACCTAACTGTGCAAAGAAAGCTTCATTGGCATGGCTTAACCTTTCACCCTCCAATATCCTGGATCTGCCAACGTTCCTTTCAGTAAAAGGTGCTGTCCTTGCAACCCCTTAGAGCAGTGGTTCCCAAACTTTATGAGCACGGGACTCCCTTTATAAGCTGAAAAAAATTGTGACCCCCCTCCCCCCAGGGAGGCTGGCTGCCAAGAAGGAAGGGGAAAAGCAGCCTTTCTTTGCAAGCTTCCTTCATTTTGCTTCACAAAAAGCCCTGTCCTCTCGTTCTAAGTAAGGGCATTGCCAGTAGCGGCAGTGCAAGGAGATGGGAATCAGTGATAGTAATCCCCTCTTCTTCCGGGTAGCTCCACCCTCAGCCTCCTTTGGCATCTGCCATTTATTTTATAGGCATTGGCTGCCCTCAGTGCGCCTGAAAGATGCTCTGGCACTTCAGGAAAGGGCCTCCCCTCTCGTTTGGAGCAAGGGGGAGGTGTCATCTGCAGCAGCAGCGGAAGCAGACAGTGTAGAGGGAGTGAAGACTTTTTTAAAAAAAATAATACATTTCCTTACTGTTCACAGCCCCCTCTGGATTACTTCATGACCCCCTTGGGGGTCCCAGCCCCCAGGTTGGGAACCACTGCCTTAAGAGCTTGAAACATCCTCTTGCATGGTCTTCTAAAGTAGATTTTACCAAGGGGTCAGAGAATGCATCTTTCTTGAGGCAGCTAATAAATTTATTACTGAGCAGGTGGCATATATCTGAACATTGTAATATCTCTCACACCTGATGTGATGATTAGTTCCTAACCTCTCACTTTTAACCTACTATGTATGTCGGAAGATTGTTTGTTTGATATGTGCTCTGAGAGCTCTTACGATAGGTAACCAAAGTTTGCATGATGGTACCTGAAATCAATCTGCAGGTTTCATCCAGATTTGAAAACAATTGGACACCGTTTTGAATGAAGATGGAGGACTGAACCTTTCAGATCTGCCCTGATTTCAAAACTGCACTGATTTGTTTGGCATCATAGAATTCCCAAACAATGCCAGGTAGAAGGGTGCTAGTAATCAATAAATGGTTCTACTGTGGCTATGATTTGGAATTACTTTAAAGTTTGTACTTTGCTTGATGGCTGGTTGACCTAATAATTACCTGAAAGACCACATATGCCTGTGTATACCTGTAAGATCACTTAGATTGTCTGTTGATATTGTACCGCATCCTGCAGAATATCATACGGTGATGATCTAAAGGTGGTCATTCTCTGCTATTGGCTTTGTACTGTGCAGCACCCTTCCCTCTGCTATACATGGAGCAGCCATCAGCTGTTCCCATCATCTTGGAAAGACATTTCTTTTTACCCAGGCCAAAAGCATGTTGCACGCAGGTTCCCCGCGGAACAAAGAGTTACAAATGCAACTTTGCTTCCTTTGTCATCAAGACATCTTAATGCTTAATCATTCCACAGACTTGACACCTGGTCTCCCGGCTGAAAAGAATGGACTGGCGTCTCCAATGGCAACCTCTGGAGCTTTCTGGCGTACCTATGGAGATCATGTAAAACAGACTGCAGGGCAATTACATATTCTCGTAACTGTGCTTCCCCTATTGTCAAAGATACTCCTTGCCTCTCCCTTATACCCAGATCAGGAGGTCTGCCATACAACATCTCATAAGGTGTTAATTTAGTCTCACCCCTTGGTGTAGATCATAGTCGAGTTAAGACTAAGAGACTAAATGTGGTCCTTGATCAGATTCAATTACTTCTAGTAGCATGAAACGTGGAATGATTTCTTTCAACAATACTTTAGCTACTATTGCAGCTGTGTTGTTTCTGCAAGGATATGCTTCTGGCCGTCCTGTAAGCTGATCAATGATTACTAGCAAATATTTATATCCATTTGTTCTGGGCAATTCTGCAAAGTCAATTTAAAGACGTTGAAATGAATAAAATGCCCAAGGTCTGCCTCCCATTACGTGTGAGGGTTTAATGCCAAATGTATTTTGTGCTGCACATATAGGGCATTGGATTGCTGCCCTCTGGGTTTCTACATATAGTCCTGGTGCAATTAATCGTCGCATTAGCAAATCCCCCAAAGCGCTTCCTCCCTCTCCATAATTTCAAGGCTTTCGTTGCTGCAAATAGTTCTGCTTGCTGGGCAGACCAGTTTCCAGGGAGTTTTCCTGTCCAAACGACCGAATTTGCTTTTACTACTGCCGCTCCTGTAAGGTGTTTTCCAGCATAGATGCGGCTTGAGCCGTCTACCAACACTTGGTCTAATGGAAATATCCTGCTCCAAAACTTCTAAACAGTCATGTAGGAGATCGCCAGGCTCTGGCATCAGCGTAGCTGGATTCAAAGTGTTACAAACCGAAAGTGTCAAACCTCGCCTTCCTGTCAAGGTTTGCTCATATGCTGTTTGCCTGGAAGGATTCAATACTTTATCTGCCTTTGATCCCAGGATTTTTGCAACATCGTGGGGTCCCTGAATGTTTAAGGGGGCTCCCAAAACAATTTTCTCAGCCTTTTTCAGCAATACCGCTGTTGCGGCTACTGCGCGTAAACAAGACGGCCAGCCTTTTGCTACTGGGTCCAAAATCTTCGAGTAAAATCCCAAGGGTCTCCACCCGTCGCCCCACTTTTGGGCCAATACCCCTGAAGCCACTCCGTCCTTTTCAGTAACATAGAGTCTATAGGGCTTCTGGTCATTAGGCAAGGCAAGCACTGGGGGTTGGCTCAGGGCTAATTTTAATTCTCTAAATGCTTTTTCCATATTGCCCCTCCATTTCCAGTCTTTTAAACCTTCCTTTACTCTTCCAAAAATCGTGCACTCTCTCTTTTTCTCCTCAGATTTTTGGTTGCCCTTCTTTTGCCATCCCTTTTCGCCATCTCCCTTCTATGCGCAATCCCGCGCTCAGTGGCCTCGGCGGTGACACTTTGCACATTCATCCTTCTCCAATCTCCTCTGGGGTTTCTCTCCCTCCTTTGGTCGCGCTTGTGACGCCCTTCCCTGGCTCTCCCTGTCAGGTTCCTACCTGCTCGTGGTTACTGCCTGTCTCTAGGCACCACCAGGGACTCCACCAGTCCGGACTGTCCTTTTTTATGGTTTCTCTCCCCGCTCTAGCACAGATCTCAACAGATCCCCCTGCTAGGCAGCACCACCAGTCACGTCCTATAACCAGTATTCCCAGAGACTCTGCCTGAGTCTCTCTATCAGGTTACCTCTGTGACTGAGTGCTTAAGCTGTCCCCAATCCCTTTGATCTTTATATATAATTCTGGTTTGCTCTGAATACTTGTGGTGTTATATTATCCCCTTCACCGCTGCCACCATTTGTTACAGTTTCCCTTCAGCCTTGGTCATTACCTTACCCTCCCTTCTGGTCTGTGAAACCCCAGCCAAGGATCAGGCCTTTGGTAAACCAAATATATTTATTAAATAACAAAGATAACAAGATTTCTTCATAAAGGCACTTAAAAGCATATGGTTACATCTATTCCTGAGGTACTGGTCTTAGTATTAATCCGAACTCCACACTCTCCACCCAATCTCCTCTCAAAAACCCTCTCAAACCATTCACTAACGTCCACCGTCCACCCAGATTTAACTGTCATACTTCCATTTATACTCTCCGCCATTCTCCACCCTCAGCCAATCATCCAGCATTCTACTGCCCATTCACTCCCCCTCCTCTTTCACTCCACTTACCATGTATCTTCTATTCAAACAGCACTTACCATATATACACTAATACAGGAACATCACAATGGCTCCCAGCGGTTTTACATAGATGTTAAATAGCATGGGAGAGAGGATAGAACCCTGTGGCACTCCACAAGTGAGGGGCCAAGGGTCTGAAACCTCATCCCCCAATGCTACCTGTTGGTGCCTGTCAGAGAGAAAGGAACGGAACCACTGTAAAACAGTGCCTCCTATTCCCAATCCCTCCAGGCGATCCAACAGGATACCGTGGTCGACGGTATCAAAAGCCGCTGAGAGATCCAGGAGGACAAGAAAGGTGAATTCTCCCCTGTCTAATGCCCTCCTCATATCATCCACCAGAGTGACCAAGGCAGTTTCAGTACCATGTCCAGTCCTGAAACCCGATTGGTATGGATCCAAATAATCCATTTCATCCAAGTGTTCTGACAACTGGCTAGCCACCACTCGCTCAATGACTTTGGGAGAAACTTTTTAATACGAATATAGACAAGCGATTGTTAATGTTAATTCGTGGTTTATATGAGAAGACATCCCTGCGTGTTAAATGTAATAGTAAGGGTCATCTCACTAATCCCATTTTTACCTTTATAGGGGTTAAACAGGGATGTATCCTTGCCCCGCTACTTTTTAATATATATATCAATTCGATTGTTCACAGTCTCTCTCTAATCCAATCACACCCGCCCAGACTAGCTGAACATTCAAGAAATGTTCTCTTATATGCAGACGACCTAGTCTTGATGGCCAGAACTCAGGTAGGATTAAGACGGTTATTGGCTGCGCTAGCTAAATTCTGCTCCGAGGAATATCTAGAAATAAATTATGATAAAACTAAAGTTAGGATATTCACCAAAAAATGCTTAAAACATTGCTGGTGGATCAATGAACATCAAATCGAACAAGTGTCTGCATTTCGATATTTCGGGATGATTTTCCAATCGTCTGGAGCATGGCAACTGCATATTAAAACGGGGGTTGCAAAGGCGAAAAGAACGTTGAAAGCCCTTCTATCCTTCTATTTTAACAAAGGTGAGCAATTCCTCCCTGCAGCCATAAAAGTTTTTGTGCTAAAAATTGTACCCCAATTACTATATGGGATCCAGGTCAGTACTTGTGAAAATTATACTCCGCTGGAAGCTGTCCAAAATAGTTTCCTAAGAACCATACTTGCGGTGCCTTCGTGCATACATAGTTTTATTTTAAGATTAGAAGTAGGATTGCACTCAATCGAATTTTGAATATGGAGTTACAGAATATGTGCCTGGTTAAAAATATTATTTAACCCATTAGGACTGGCGCCCTATATTCTATTAGACAACTTCCAATCTACCTGGAAGAGAATGTTACTAGATAAAATTACTAAATTAGGGTTCTCTATCCCAGTAATACTAGAAATGGGCTATATAAAAGCTAAATTGAACATTTTGCTCCGTCTTAAAGACGTAGACTATCAGCAACATCTAATGCTTGTAACTAAGCAGAAGTACAATTCAAACCCTTATATGCCCATGCGATATCTAACAGAACTTACAATAGCTAAATATCGTAAAGCTTTTACATTGGCTAGGTTTAACATCCTCCCGTCAGCTCTTCTTGAAGGAAGATTTAAGAAAATCCCATACAATGACAGAAAGTATCCATGTGGGGAAGGAACGGTAGAAACGGTGTCACATGTTCTTTTGCACTGTCCCTTTTATCGAGATCTTAGATTGCAAGTAATATCCCCTATCTTACGATCTATGCCGGGCAGAAATGAAGTTTTTTACGTGGATTATCTTCTTGCTGATAAACAACCAGATGTTACTAAGAAAGTAGCAAAATATTGTGTGGCGGCTATTGCCTGTAGAAAACAAATGATAAACTAGATATACAATTAATTTTTAAATTCTTAACTTTTTAGATTTTTAAGTTGTCTTAAATTTTTAATGAATTTTACTGTATGAATCATGCTATATGTTTGAATTAGTCTATTTTCCATCCCAGTGTTTTCTACTTTTGTATGTTTTCCTCTTGTATTGGTCTTCGACCGTAATAAACAGTATTCATTCATTATTCATATTTACTTAACTAGATGTAGTTAAGTCCCTGGACGTTCTCCTCCTGGACGTTCCTTTGAATGTTCCCCTGGGTTTCCATCTTGATGGGTGATTACCTATGTGGGGTTCCACTGCTTCTTGTGATCCTGATACTATTCTCTCTGAGGAGAGAAGAGACTTATCAACAACTACCTCTAAAGCTGGCATGGATGCAAAAGATCCAGGAAATTACCATCCTATCAGCATGACATCTGTCCCTGTTTGTCAAATCTCGGTTTACAGCTCGGTGGTGTAGCTTGTTGACGGCGAGAAGGCAGTTGCTCGAAGCTGCTTTGTTATGGCGGATGACCGGGATGTCGAGGACTCGGAGAAGTCTTTTAAGCTATTGGGAATACTTGATGTCAGAAACATTCCTTGTGCTCGGGAATCAGTGCTCTGTGGATCGTTGGGTGCTGTAGCTGTGGGCCTTGGACACTTTTTGGCAACTAGTAAAGTGAGACGATCCTGTGATTTTGGCATGGGAGGTTTTACCCTGACAACGCTAGGATGTTGGTATATAAAGGAGAGGGGCTGCCCGAGGCAGCGCCTTGGCGTCACGCTTGGAGTCGCCTTGAGGCTACCTTGGAGAAGAAAAATCATGGAAGAGTCTTTGTTTTTACTGCTTTGTTCTGTTTTTTGTTTTTATCTTTTTGCTAACTTACTTCATGATGCGGGAATCACCTTATTTTATAGTTAGTTACTGCAAATGTTATTTGTTATTTAATTTTGAGAATTGTTATTTAATTTTGAGAACTGTATTATGTTATTGATGTATGATGTTTTATTGATGTATTATGTTCGTGTTTTTTTGTAAGCCGCCTTGAGGGCCTTTGGGCCATAAGGCGGGGTATAAATTTAATAAAAATAAATAAATAAATGTATATGCCGCTTAATTAAAAACCTCCAAGTATTTTTCAAAAAAATATAAAATATTCATTTAAAAGTACAGATAAGATCAAACATTTTTTTGAAAAACCAGGAGATAGTGATGGCCGCCAGCTTGGGTGGGTTTAAGCCAGTTCGTTGTGGCTACTAGCCACAGTGGCTACGCTCTGCCTCCACAGTCAGAGGCAGTGTGTCTCCGAATACCAGTTGCTGGGAATCACAAGTGGGGAGAGTTGCTCTTGCACTCAGGTCCTGCTTGCGGGCTTCCCATTGAGGCATCCGGTTGGCCGCTGTGAGAAGGGGAGGGTGGGCTAGAGGGGATTTACGAAGAAGTACAGGTCCCAATCAGGGCTGGATTAAGCTGAGGAGGGCCCCTAGGCTGATTGGTGTTTGGGGGGCCCTTCTCCCTACCTTTCTGCTTTTTTTCACACAGGTTTGCCATCAATCAAGATGGCGGCTGAGGTTTCCCTGAGGGGCTGAAGCCTCTGCCGCCATCTTGGTTGATGGCAGCAATGCGCATGTGTAGCACGCATGTGTGCCATCAACCAAGTTGGCGGCAGCGGCTTCAGCCCCTCAGGGAAACCTCGGCCGCCATCTTGATTGATGGCAAACCTGTGTGAAAAACAGCGGAGAAAAAGGTAAGTGAAGCGGGGGGATGGTGGGCAGTTTGGAAGCTCTTGTCCCGCAAAAATTATTTTTAGCTTATGCATGGGCCCCCAAGAGCTCTGGGGGGACCTAGGCTTCAGCCTACTAAGCCTAATGGATAATCTGGCCCTGGTCCCAATACTGATCCTTTGGGGCCTCCATTTCCTGCCCCCCTCCTTTGGGAGAACTTATCTCTGCATTCCTGCTCTCTGTTTCCTGTCCCTTAAGCAGATCCTGAACCAGAAGTCGACCTCTTTCCTGGCTCCTCCATTGATTTCTCTGTGGTGAGGGACTTTATCGAAAGCTTTTTGAAAAATCACATTGTCAGCTGGATCACCTCTGTTGGTCACCACTGTTTGCCTATTGCGACTCCCATCTTGGGAAAGTTCATTGACACACAGGGGCCTACCCTACTTCTGCTGTGCAGACTGCTGCGAAGAAATCATTCGGCTTCTCTGCTGTCTCCTTTTCCTCCTTTAGCACACCTTTGATGCCCTTTTAATCCAAAAAGTCCAAACGCCTTCCTAGCTGGTCTCCTGTTACTAATGTATTTAAAGGTGGTGGTGCTCTTAATGTTTCTAGTAAGGTGCTTCTCAATTTCTGTTTTTATTTTTGCATCCCTTATTTTCGGCTTGCATTTCTTTTGACCCAATTTCTGTTCCTTTTTGTGGTGTAGTGGTTAAGGTGTTGGACTACGACCTGGGAGACTAGGGTTCGAATCCCCACACTGCCATGAAGCTCACCGGGTGAGCTTGGGCCAGTCACTGCTTCTCCGCCTCAGAGGAAGGCAATGGTAAACCCCCTCTGAATACCACTTAGCATGAAAACCTTATTCAGAGGGTTGCCCTAAGTCGGGATTGACTAGAAGGCAGTCCATGTCCATTTCCATTTTGTTCCCCACATTTGGACAAACTTCAGTTTTCTGACTGAAGCCTCCCTGCCTCTGACAGGTCCCTTGTCGCTGCCCGTTAACCACACTGGCATCCTGTTGGCCATGGTTGTCCCTTTCCCAATCTGCCGCATGCATTCTAGCTGAGCTTCTATTAATGTGGTAAAAAATAACTCCCCAACAAACTTTCAGAAGATGTCTGGAACAAATCTTTATTTTCACAGGGGGATGCCAGCCAGGATAAGAGAGGTCAATCCCTGAGCTTTAGAGACAAGAGTTTTGTTGAGACATGATTTCCCTTCCTCTTGGTGCTTTCTATTGCTTTTAAGTGCATCCATCACTGTCAGATGTCTCTCATGTTCAAATCTAACTTGGAAAGAAAAACCATGAACTCATTGAAGCTCAGCCACTGGTTATTGTCTCCATCTGCTTCATGAAAGTTTTTGTCGAACGAAGTTGGGTCCTTTTGGATCACAGAATAAAGAAAGAAAGGTCGGCTATAGTAACTGAAAATAGCTGCAGAAGCAGGCATTGTTCTTATGAACTTTCCCCCTGCAATAGTGCAATGCATATAACCATCACTTCTGGAATATTCTACAGCAGGAGTGGGTAACCTGTCACCCTCCAGATGTTGCTGGACTCCAACTCCCAGTAACCCCAGCAGCCAACAGGACCAGTCAGTGGTGACTGGTGCCCATTGGGACTGGTGGGGCAGACGGCAGGGAGCCCAACATAGGTGGAGCCAGAGCCAGTGACAGGCAGAGCCAGAGCCAATGACAGGCAGAGACAGAGCCAATGATAGCCAATAACTCTAGTCTCCTCCCATCCTCCTCCCGGCTGAGTTCTACAAGAGGGAAGCAGACAGTCAGGGCTACCTCCTGTAGTAAGTAGGAAGGCAAACAGGTGGAGGCTGGCTGAGGGCAAACTGAGCTTGTTGGGGCAGCTCTTCATACTTGCTCAACTAAGGCCTTGCCAGCATTTCTGCTTCTCACACACTCCAGACAGAAAAAAGTATTTCTGCCCTCAAAACAGACATTCAGCCCTCCCTTAGTCATGAGCCAGAGTTGCTTGACCAACGTTTTCTTCCATCACACTCCACATCCTCTGGGGCAGAATCCTAGAGTTGGAAAGGGACTATAAGGCCACCGAGTCCAAACCACAGGAGGTACCCGGTATTCCCAGGCGGTCTCCCATCCAAGTACTAACCAGGCCTGACCTTCTTTAGCTTCCGAGATCAGATGAGATCGGGCATGTTCAGGGCAGCGTGGCCATGGACATATGGTGACCACCTACACCAAGAGTGGATGAATATGTCGACTTTGGTGAGTGAATATGCCATTTTGGTTTCTCTCGGTTTCCAATTCCCACAAGATTAAGTTCATTCCCACATCAGTTTTTTTTTAAAGTATTCATGGAAGTTCATTAGCATTTTAGTGCAAATGTCTCCTAATATGCAATGTTACATCTCATTTTTCCTAACACATTTTTCCCAAGCAATTTTCCCTAATATAACGCATTTCTGTATATCTTATTTTCACTAATATATATGAATATATATTACAATGCACACTTCACCCTAATTTATGGAATTGGTATTTGTTTGTTTGTTTGTTTATTAAATTTATATTCTGCCCTTCCTCCCAGCCGGAGCCTGAGGCGACAAACAAGAACATTGTGATATTCTGTATTTTAACCCTTTTGTACACTGCCCAGAGAGCTATTCGCTATGGGCAGTTTATAAATGAAACAAATAATAATAATAATAATAATCAAATCAGACTTTAAAATATATTAAAACAAAATATCTTTTATGTTAAAACTTCTTTAAAAACATCTTTTTTAAATTAAAAAGCTTTAAAACCCCTTTCAAAACAGCTTAAAAAGCAAATCCAACACAGTCACAGACTGGGATAAGGTCTCTACTTAAAAGGCTTGTTGAAAGAGGAAGGTCTTCAGTAGGCACCAGAAAGATAACACAGATGGCGCCTGTCTAATATTTAAGGGCAGGGAATTCCGAAGGGTCAGTGCCACTACACTAAACGTCCACTTTGTAGACGTTACTTGGCTGGAGATCTGCATTGCAAAATTCAGAGAAGTGTGAATTTTGAAGGATGGCTGTTTTGATTCACACTTTGTTTCAGAAAGAGCAAATTAGGTTGGTTTCCCTTTACATGTGAACTTACCTGCATTTTTTCCCCATCCCTCACAACCATTGAGGAATGAGCTGTCAGCTCCTGTTTCTTACCTGTTGCACATTTGGAAGCTGGGCCTTCATCAGTTGATCCAACCCACTCTTGCTCAGCATGAAGGACCCATCAGTTCCCCCCGAATACTGCAAGAAAACCTTTATCAATGCATCCACAGCAATTTCCATATTAGTCATCCTGAGTTGTGTACCAACCTATGAAGGCAAAATCCAGAAGATTCAAGAGTATTGGGGAAGTGAGGACTAACTTCCCTCTCAAACAGCTATCAGTCACCCACCAACAGATTGAACCTCCGCGTTCAGAGGCAGCGTTCCAGAGACATTTGAAGGAACATCAAGCTTGTTTAAGCCTCCAGTGGGATGGCACAGTAAGAGATTCTGAGCTGTGCTTTTTAAAAAAATGGTAGATAAAGAGAGAGACTCACCAAGTTTGCCAGCTGTTCCCAAGTGATGCTGCAGATGTCTGCAATGAGGGGACGGTCTGAGCTGCAGTCTTAATATACTGTGTCTAGAGGAGGGTACAGCTGCAAGTTATGTCAACATGCGGCTTCATATTGGGTTGCTGCCTGTTTGGCAGTTTTTACTTGATTGCTAATCTGCTCCATGCACACCATGGACAACTGGGTGTGCCTCAAAGAAAGGTACACAATGTGTAAATTTTCTGAGATTACCTAACTGCAGAAGGAAAGCTTCATTGGCATGGCTTAACCTTTCTCCCTCCAATATCCTGGATCTGCCAACGTTCCTTTCAGTGAAAGGTGCTGTCCTTGCAGCCCTTTAGAGCTTGAAACATCCTCTTGCATGGTCTTTTAGATTTTACCAAGATTTTACCAAGGGGTCAGAGAAAGCATAATTTATCCCTTAATGAGGCAGTTTCCTGATTTTCTTTCTTGAGGCAGTTTCCTGGTTTTCTTTCTTGAGGCAGTTTCCTGGTTTTGAATATCTTTCTTGAGGCATCTAATAAATTTATTACTGAGCAGGCGGCATATTCTGAACATTGTAATATCTCTCACACCTGATGTGATGATTAGTTCCTAACCTCTCACTTTTAACCTACTATGTATGTCGGAAGATTGTTTGTTTGATATGTGCTCTGAGAGCTCTTACGATAGGTAACCAAAGTTTGCATGATGGTACCTGAAATCAATCTGCAGGTTTCATCCAGATTTGAAAACAATTGGACACCGTTTTGAATGAAGATGGCGGACTGAACCTTTCAGATCTGCCCTGATTTCAAAACTGCACTGATTTGTTTGGCATCATAGAATTCCCAAACAATGCCAGGTAGAAGGGTGCTAGTAATCAATAAATGGTTCTACTGTGGCTATGATTTGGAATTACTTTAAAGTTTGTACTTTGCTTGATGGCTGGTTGACCTAATAATTACCTGAAAGACCACATATGCCTGTGTATACCTGTAAGATCACTTAGATTGTCTGTTGATATTGTACCGCATCCTGCAGAATATCATACGGTGATGATCTAAAGGTGGTCATTCTCTGCTATTGGCTTTGTACTGTGCAGCACCCTTCCCTCTGCTATACATGGAGCAGCCATCAGCTGTTCCCATCATCTTGGAAAGACATTTCTTTTTACCCAGGCCAAAAGCATGTTGCACGCAGGTTCCCCGCGGAACAAAGAGTTACAAATGCAACTTTGCTTCCTTTGTCATCAAGACATCTTAATGCTTAATCATTCCACAGACTTGTGGAACCATGGAAATTTGAAACGATGGAAGAAACAACACCCTTGACCAATTAACATGAAAACAATGGATGCTGAAAATGACGTTGGACACCTAACCCAATCCGATCATCATGTAAAATGATGATATATGAACAGTAAACCATATTTCGAGAATATGCATCACCCCCTTTAATTACAGAGGTCTGGTTTGAATTACCACATATACATACGAAGATAATGAGACTGGGTTAAATGCAGGCAGAACAGCTTCCGAATGTGCCTCAGGTGAGGACCAGGAGATGATGGCTCATTCCTCAGTGGTGTTTTTGAGTTCCTCAGTTAGGATGTTAGAGATGGGAAGGCCCATTTTTACCCCCTGGATTCTGAAGCATGGATCCGGAAGGCAACTTTTTTCTAATTGTTTCTGTACATAGAATAAAAAATAACTTCTGAAGATTATATATATATATATATATATATATATATATATAAAAAACAGTTCATTGCAGTAGCTTTCTTTCTGGAAGGAAAAAGTACAAGGACTGTGTTTCTCAAAACCATCTTCCCCATATGACTTATTAGAAATGCCTTTTCTCCCGCTAACATGGGCAATAACAGCCTTTAGTTGCTCCTGGAAAAATCCAAATCCATCAGGTCCTTTAAAAACAATCCTTTTGAGGAAAACAAAGCATCAGGGGGGGTGCATAATATAAATAATCTTGATATCTTTCCCTGAGGAACTTTTTATTTTGCCTCAAAGATTTACATATCCATTTGATCATAATTAAAGACAAACCCTAATTCAAGCACTCTTTTATGTAGCATCTGTAACATTCTCTCACATTATAAGACCCAATATAAAATCACTCATTATTTGAATAAGGTATGGAAACATGTGTATAATTCATACATATTCTCACATAGATAACCAAATACTAAGTTATAATGTTGTTGTTGTTTTTTTCCCCACATTATTAATATTCTACATACATCTGTACATATCATATAACTTAACCTTCAACATTTGAAAACAGATCTCTACTAAAAGAAAAAGGAGGGGTAAAACTCTCATACACCCTTATATTTGCACCTTTGCAACCTTATACACAAACCATTGGTAGTGGTTCCATGGCAGTGGAAGAATTAAGCAGGCCTCTATGCTTTTAGCACATGCTAGGGAATAGCACATCTGTTGCATAGCTATATATATAAAGGCCCAATGCGTTGGTACCAGCTTCATATGAGGCTCCAATCAAAATACCTGCAATAAATCTCCTATGTCTTACATACACGAAAAAGTTTCTTTGGGGGTTAATACTTCCTTTGCAAATCATTCAGCAGAGGAAGAAAAATATAAAAATAATACCTTCATGGCTACAAATGAGACTTCTTCTCAAAAGTGCACACAAAAAACCCAAAATACCATGTTGCAACAAACAAACACACAACATAACTACACATTCTAAAGGCCTTCAATTTTCTCTAGTCTCTGATCATATGCAGAGGTTGCTAAAAAGATACAAAAATACTAAGAAAAACAAAGAAAAGGGGCTTCAAAAAGGAAAATTAAATTTCTCTTTACAAATATAATTCTATCTGTAACAGATATAAAGAAAAATAAAAATAAAAGCCGGCATTGGTTATAAAAAAAAAACATTTTGTATCTCCAAAAAAATTCTTCCAGCTGTTCATAACTCGGCTGTAAAGAATTAGCATGGTTAAAACAAAACATATTACACCTTTTAAACTGAGCTTATCAAAGAATATCATATTACTATAAATCTTATCCTTATATTCTAAATATACTTTCCCTGTTTCTTACCATAATCCATCCAGTGTCCATAACCATTGGACTTTATTGACTTTCATTTGTACCCTATTAGGAAATTTTCACCAATGAATACCCTGTATGAAATCAATTACTCTAGGTTCCTTGTTATTTAACTTAACAAGGATTGCATGCAATAGCACATTTACCTCAGTACCTGTATTTGCATGCACAAAGTGTGACAATGATGAAGGCAACACCCTGTTCTAGGAGAGAATCGCCTCCTCCCAAATGCGCAGCTCTGTGCACATTCCTTAACAAAAACAGGGAGTGAGAATCTGTCCTCCCTCTGTGGCTGCTTGATGTTCTCAAGGTTGTTTTTCTCTGAAACTTGATCTGCTAAACATTTGCCCTGGTAATTACAACTTTTAATTCAACGTTTTGCCTTTTCACTTAGAATTTATAGGGTCAATATTTAATCCTCTTTATGCTTTTCTAACTACCATTCTGCCAGCCTCTTTTTGTTTTTCATCCTACACAAAGAACCTAAATACTTCAACAGATACATGTTAACAGATATAAGGAAATAATAAAGGAGTTAGCAGTTAGACGTTTGCACCCTTTGCCGGTACCAGCAAAACATCTTGGGTCAGACGAAAACTGATTCCTGTAATTAAATCATAATTTATGAGCGCGAAAGAAAACAAAAATATACCAGGCTAGAAGGAGCACCAGTCGCGCCAATTCTCCGGCTGTTTAGAAACAAATGGGAAGGAAGGAGGGGCTGTAATTTTAAACATGCACATACACAAAAGGCAAACTGCAACCCAATCAATTAAAAACAAATAGAAGAGAGGGAAAAACAGGGAACTCAGACATTATAGAACAGAAATTATTCTCTTTTCTTCTCCTAAAACAATCCATAAATTTACCCAAAACATTTCTCACCCATTCTCTTTCACTGTAACTCAGACTTTCTGTTTACTTTCCTCAGCTCTCTTAATCACTTGCTTAAACAAACAGAGCAAGTCCTTTCACACTTGACTTCAAAGACCACTAAAGGAACAGAAGGTTCTTTAAACAGCAATAGACATTTCAAGAAACCTTCACACATTCACACATGAGTACTCGATTCATACACTTCTTTTTCACAACATATTATATTTCATCATACTTAATTCTAAACCATTATAGAACAAAAATCAATCCACTGTACACACAGACTGGAGATTCCAACTCTAAAAAATTTGATAGAGAAGGAAGCTTCCCAAAAAATAAAATATCAGGTGAAAACGTTCCTCTGTTGCATGGTGATGGAGGCAGCATTATAAATCCTAAAACCATACACCCCAAACGGGTAAGGTAAAAAAATAAAATATAGGGAATCTTCTCACCATGACCCACCATGGATAAATATTCCAAAAGAAAAACCAAAATATTGTTTTTACCACAGACAGACAAAACACACAACAGTACAACAATCCCCTTTCTTCTTACCACCTAGCACTCTGCCCTCATGTTGCTACAACCTCTCTGTTTGGCGGAGATGTCTGAAACTAAACCTAGGAACACAAACAAGTGACATACACCTACCATTCATTTCTCTCCTAACCCATTCATAACTTTAAACTAAAAAATCAAAGGATCCTGTTACCTCTCCTATACCCAGAGCAGGCAATTGAATACAGCTGAAGCCATGTGGGCTCTGATCCAAACCCAGGAAGGAATTTGGTCTCAAGGTCTTACACCGAGATTCAAAATCTCTCCGGTTCTATCCCTGCTATCCTTGAGTGCATTGCGTGTGTGGGAGCTCTGATGTTCCTCAGCCCCCCTTTCTTTTTCTTCAAGCCTTGGTTTTAAAAATTTTCTTTCCTCTCTCCCCCTCCTCCCAAGGAGGGTAAGAAAATCTGGTGATGTTATGCATATGTGTGTGTTCTGGAAACTAAGGCTCCTGACAAATAGGGCAAATCACAAGTTTGCTAAAGCTATTAAAGAAACAGATTAAATACTTCATGAGAAGGCACAGTCTGTATTTAGATTTTACACAGACAAAGTTCCAAAACGTTGGGGGCTGAATTTGAGGTGACGGAGTTTAAACTAGTGGCTTTGCCTAAAGACTGGGGGCTTAATTTCCAATTTCTTCCCCTCATTAATTTTACGTTGAGCACACGAGAACATATTAAGACTCTATAAGAAAATCACTCAAGACACATTCAAATGGTTTTACTCATTTTTCCCTTTAACGGCTGCCCACCCCTCCGTTTTGTCTTCTGGGCTGTCCCTTTGGCTACGGCTTTCGATGCACCTTGTCCCATGCTTGGGGTGTTTTTGGTGTCTGATACGAAACGCTCGTCCTACAGGTGACAAAACCCACCCTGTCTGTCTGTAACTTATTCTCAGGTGACCCCTCCCGGTCCCTGTAACCCTTAACTTATTCTCAGGTGACCCCTCCCGGTCCCTGTAACCCTTAACTTATTCTCAGGTGACCCCTCCCGGTCCCTGTAACCCCACAAATCAGACAAGGACTTACAGACAAAAACGGGAAAAGACAGACAACTTGCGCTTCCCTGCTGTCGTGGCCCTCTTCAGCTCTGTCCTGGGCAACTTACCCCTTCCGTAGTCTGGCTTTACTCGTTTTGATTTCTATGGAGAGGCTTGGCGCTTACCCCGACGTCCCGGCACGCCCGTCAGCCACGCGGAACAGCCCTCAACGGGGCCCAGAGCGCTCTTTCCGCTCGGCCACGTCGCCTCCGGAACGCCATGGGAAACTCAATTGCCTGTCCCTTCGTGGTCGCCATTTGTAACAAACGCCCACAATATTTGTTTTATTGTTAGGTGAGGATTCGCTCCCAAGTACAAGCTTTCAATATTACTCAAGGAACGACGAAACGATCTTAAAAGTAAAGCCAGAGTTTTATTGAATCACTTGCAAGTGGAGAAACGAACAAAGCCGAGTCTGCCCCTCCCTGGACGCAGCCAGGTCTTATACCCTTGGCACTACATACATCATGCATACATTAACTGCTTGCTCAGCCTACTTCCTTATTTTCATGCCTCTCCATATAAGGCTTGTTTGGTCCTTCGCCACATTAGCCAGGCGTTGTCTCTTCACTCAGCGCCATTGAAGGCACTTGCACAACCGGTTTTTCAGACCAAGATACTTTACTCAAACAGCGAGATAGCCAGGCCAGTTTACATAAACAGCAATGTCCACTGAATCACCAGCATTGTCCTTATTTCCTGCAGCCAAGCAAATTTTACAAAAGCCAAATAAGCATTATTTCTTACAGCGCTATTTCCTACAATCATAGAAAAATTAGCCCACCCCGGGGATCCCGAAGGCCTGTCCAAACAGCCAGGTTTTTAAGGCTCGGCGAAATGTATCCAGGGAAGGGGCATGGCGGAGATCGAACGGGAGGGAGTTCCAGAGAGTGGGGGCCGCCACTGAGAATGCCCTCTCTCTAGTCCCCACCAACCTAGCTGTTTTCGTTGGTGAGACTGAGAGAAGGCCCTGTGTGGCTGATCTAGTCGGGTGGCTTAATTGGTGGTACTGGAGGTGCTCCTTCAGGTAAACTGGGCCGAGACCATATAGGGATTTAAAGGTTAACACCAACACCTTGAATTGGGCCCGGAAAACAACTGGAAGCCAATGTAGATGAAATAACACTGGCGTGATGTGATCACGGCGGCGGCTATTTGTAAGCAAATGAGCCGCCGCATTCTGCACCAGTTGTAGTTTCCAGACTGTTTTCTTTTTTTTTTTACAATAATTTTTATTCAAATTTTCATAAAACACACAAAACAAAATCATAAAACATTCAAAGACAAAAAACAAAACAAAACAAAAATGATTAAACAAAAAAATAAAATGTTGACTTCCCATTTGTCGCAGATCAAATCAGTTATAGGTCTACAATGTATAACAATCCTGTCTCTTAAATTATATTACAAAATCACTTTCCTCCAGTAGTTATCTTAATTAATCATCAAATCTCATAAACATTACTTTATTCTTTCTACAAAAAGTCAAAGAGAGGTTTCAATTCTTTAAGAAATATATCTATCAATTTTTCTCCTAATAAACATGTCGATTAATCCATCTCGTTAATAATAATAATAATCTTATTGTCATAACCATAGTCCAAATAAACATATCGATTAATCCATCTCATCAAAATCTGTTAGGTCCAATAATTTCAATAGCCATTATTCCATTATCCCTATTAATTCCATCTTCCATCTTCAATAGTCCTGTTAAGTCCAGTAATTTCAGTGTCCAATCTTCCATTATCAGTATTCCATAATAATCTTGCTGTCATAGCCATAGTCATATAATAAGAGTCTGATGGGAATTTCCTCTATCCCAAATATTTTCTTGCCATCAATTCTGAATAAGTTGCTGAAATATTGTTGTAAAGTCATATCTCTGTTCTTCTTTTTTACAAAATGCACTGGCTCATCTCTTGAGAGTTTTTCCATTGTCACATGGCTGCAGTTAATTCCATAGATTTTCTCTATATCAAGCTCCATCACGTCATTCCAGTCCAGAAGATTATCCAAGCCATTGATAACTTTATCTCTAATATCTTCATTAATTTCTTCAGAGATAACGTTAAATTCCAAACAGTAGATTTTATTTCTAATATCCATAAACTCCAGATCTTTTTCCAATTCCACATTTGTTCCAATCTCCAGGGCTTGTATCTTCCCTTTATTTTTTCTTTTCTCATCTCTGATCTCATTCTTCTCTCTCACAGGATCCCCTATTTCTTTAAGCTCCTGCGTCATTTTGCTCAGTTCAATTTTCAGCTCCTTACTGCCCTGTCACAGGGTTTGTTTCGTTATCTCAATCTCATCCATTATTTTCTGAAACATAATTACTTCCAGATTCTCAGCCACTTTCTTGATTGCCATTTTTAAAACCACGAAAACAAAACAAAACAAAAATAAAGAAGAACCACTTCTTATTTCAGCAACAATTGGGTTAATATTCCAGGCTTGATGACATCACAGTATAAACAGAGCAGCCTGCCTTATCTCTCTATGTTCAAGAATACAAAACAAATTTAGTTCCCAGAATCAAAACAGTTAGTGGCGTCGTGAAGAAGCAGATTCGTCAAAATAAAATAGACCAAAAAGAGAATAGTCCCAGACAATATAATGTTCCTCGGAATAGAAACCCCTCCTCTGTTTATATCTTTAGAATGCACTTCCAGGACAGCTTTTTGCAATAGAAACAGAGATAAGCTGTTAATTTCGTGAATAACAGAGAAGAGTTATAGCTCACCCAGAAGTTCTTTAAAGCTGATTCATTTGACAAATCTCTTTTTGCTGCAACAATTTAAACCAAGTAAAAAAAATAATAGAAAGAAGGGTGCTTGCCTGTTAGTCCGTTTTCTCTTTGAAGAAAAGATAAACGTATCGCATTAATCAGATAGAGCTTGTTCGGAAGTCCGTCCGGCATTGCTGGCTGGACCTTTTCTCATAAATTAATGAAATCCAGTCCTCCCAACAAAAACAGGCTTTTGAGGTTGATCTCTACGTTTCTCCCTGCCCGGGAGAAATATCATCAGTCAAAAAAAAAATGTTCTGACTGATTTATATCTGAATAAGCTTCTTTTGAGGCGGGAGCCCGTCTCAAAAGCAGGCACAAGCGAAGTCACCCTTCCCGGAAGTCCCCAGTTTCCGGACTGTTTTCAAGGGTAACCCCACGTAGAGCGCATTGCAGTAGTCTAATCGAGAGGTGACCAGGGCATGTACTACCAGTGGGAGCTGATGAACAGGAAGGTAGGGTTGCAGCCTCCGTATGAGGTGTAGTTGATACCAAGCTGCCCAGCTCACTGCCGAAATCTGAGCCTCCATGGACAGCTTGGAATCAAGAACAACCCCGAGGCTGCGGACCTGATCTTTCAGGGGAAGTCTCACCCCATTAAGCTTCAGGTCAACAACACCCAACCTTCCCCTGTCACCCACAAACAGCACCTCGGTTTTATCAGGATTGAGCTTCAGCCTGTTCCTTCCCATCCACCCACTCACGGATTCCAGGCACTTGGACAAGGTCTCCACAGTCAACTCCGGTGAGGATTTAAAAGAGAGATAGAGCTGCGTGTCATCAGCATATTGGTGACACCGCAGCCCAAAACTCCTGATGATGGCTCCCAGCGGTTTTACATAGATGTTAAATAGCATGGGAGAGAGGATAGAACCCTGTGGCACTCCACAAGTGAGGGGCCAAGGGTCTGAAACCTCGTCCCCCAATGCTACCTGTTGGTGCCTGTCAGAGAGAAAGGAACGGAACCACTGTAAAACAGTGCCTCCTATTCCCAATCCCTCCAGGCGATCCAACAGGATATCGTGGTCGACGGTATCAAAAGCCGCTGAGAGATCCAGGAGGACAAGAAAGGTGAATTCTCCCCTGTCTAATGCCCTCCTCATATCATCCACCAGAGCGACCAAGGCTGTTTCAGTACCATGTCCAGTCCTGAAACCCGATTGGTATGGATCCAAATAATCCATTTCATCCAAGTGTTCTGACAACTGGCTAGCCACCACTCGCTCAATGACTTTGGGAGAAACTTTTTAATACAAATATAGACAAGCGATTGTTAATGTTAATTCGTGGTTTATATGAGAAGACATCCCTGCGTGTTAAATGTAATAGTAAGGGTCATCTCACTAATCCCATTTTTACCTTTATAGGGGTTAAACAGGGATGTATCCTTGCCCCGCTACTTTTTAATATATATATCAATTCGATTGTTCACAGTCTCTCTCTAATCCAATCACACCCGCCCAGACTAGCTGAACATTCAAGAAATGTTCTCTTATATGCAGACGACCTAGTCTTGATGGCCAGAACTCAGGTAGGATTAAGACGGTTATTGGCTGCGCTAGCTAAATTCTGCTCCGAGGAATATCTAGAAATAAATTATGATAAAACTAAAGTTAGGATATTCACCAAAAAACGCTTAAAACATTGCTGGCGGATCAATGAACATCAAATCGAACAAGTGTCTGCATTTCGATATTTGGGGATGATTTTCCAATCGTCTGGAGCGTGGCAACTGCATATTAAAACGGGGGTTGCAAAGGCGAAAAGAATGTTGAAAGCCCTTCTATCCTTCTATTTTAACAAAGGTGGGCAATTCCTCCCTGCAGCCATAAAAGTTTTTGTGCTAAAAATTGTACCCCAATTACTATATGGGATCCAGGTCAGTACTTGTGAAAATTATACTCCGCTGGAAGCTGTCCAAAATAGTTTCCTAAGAACCATACTTGCGGTGCCTTCGTGCATACATAGTTTTATTTTAAGATTAGAAGTAGGATTGCCCTCAATCGAATTTCGAATATGGAGTTACAGAATATGTGCCTGGTTAAAAATATTATTTAACCCATTAGGACTGGCGCCCTATATTCTATTAGACAACTTCCAATCTACCTGGAAGAGAATGTTACTAGATAAAATTACTAAATTAGGGTTCTCTATCCCAGTAATACTAGAAATGGGCTATATAAAAGCTAAATCGAACATTTTGCTCCGTCTTAAAGACGTAGACTATCAGCAACATCTAATGCTTGTAACTAAGCAGAAGTACAATTCAAACCCTTATATGCCCATGCGATATCTAACAGAACTTACAATAGCTAAATATCGTAAAGCTTTTACATTGGCTAGGTTTAACATCCTCCCGTCAGCTCTTCTTGAAGGAAGATTTAAGAAAATCCCATACAATGACAGAAAGTGTCCATGTGGGGAAGGAACGGTAGAAACTGTTCTTTTGCACTGTCCCTTTTATCGAGATCTTAGATCGCAAGTAATATCCCCTATCTTACGATCTATGCCGGGCAGAAATGAAGTTTTTTACGTGGATTATCTTCTTGCTGATAAACAACCAGATGTTACTAAGAAAGTAGCAAAATATTGTGTGGCGGCTATTGCCTGTAGAAAACAAATGATAAACTAGATATACAATTAATTTTTAAATTCTTAACTTTTTAGATTTTTAAGTTGTCTTAAATTTTTAATGAATTTTACTGTATGAATCATGCTATATGTTTGAATTAGTCTATTTTCCATCCCAGTGTTTTCTACTTTTGTATGTTTTCCTCTTGTATTGGTCTTCGACCGTAATAAACAGTATTCATTCATTATTCATATTTACTTAACTAGATGTAGTTAAGTCCCTGGACGTTCTCCTCCTGGACGTTCCTTTGAATGTTCCCCTGGGTTTCCAACTTGATGGGTGATTACCTGTGTGGGGTTCCACTGCTTCTTGTGATCCTGATACTATTCTCTCTGAGGAGAGAAGAGACTTATCAACAACTACCTCTAAAGCTGGCATGGATGCAAAAGATCCAGGAAATTACCATCCTATCAGCATGACATCTGTCCCTGTTTGTCAAATCTCGGTTTACAGCTCGGTGGTGTAGCTTGTTGACAGCGAGAAGGCAGTTGCTCGAAGCTGCTTTGTTATGGCGGATGACCGGGATGTCGAGGACTCGGAGAAGTCTTTTAAGCTATTGGGAATACTTGATGTCAGAAACATTCCTTGTGCTCGGGAATCAGTGCTCTGTGGATCGTTGGGTGCTGTAGCTGTGGGCCTTGGACACTTTTTGGCAACTAGTAAAGTGAGACGATCCTGTGATTTTGGCATGGGAGGTTTTACCCTGACAACGCTAGGATGTTGGTATATAAAGGAGAGGGGCTGCCCGAGGCAGCGCCTTGGCGTCACGCTTGGAGTCGCCTTGAGGCTACCTTGGAGAAGAAAAATCATGGAAGAGTCTTTGTTTTTACTGCTTTGTTCTGTTTTTTGTTTTTATCTTTTTGCTAACTTACTTCATGATGCGGGAATCACCTTATTTTATAGTTAGTTACTGCAAATGTTATCTGTTATTTAATTTTGAGAATTGTTATTTAATTTTGAGAACTGTATTATGTTATTGATGTATGATGTTTTATTGATGTATTATGTTCGTGTTTTCTTGTAAGCCGCCTTGAGGGCCTTTGGGCCATAAGGCGGGGTATAAATTTAATAAAAATAAATAAATAAATGTATATGCCGCTTAATTAAAAACCTCCAAGTATTTTTCAAAAAAATATAAAATATTCATTTAAAAGTACAGATAAGATCAAACATTTTTTTGAAAAACCAGGAGATAGTGATGGCCGCCAGCTTGGGTGGGTTTAAGCCAGTTCGTTGTGGCTACTAGCCACAGTGGCTACGCTCTGCCTCCACAGTCAGAGGCAGTGTGTCTCCGAATACCAGTTGCTGGGAATCACAAGTGGGGAGAGTTGCTCTTGCACTCAGGTCCTGCTTGCGGGCTTCCCATTGAGGCATCCGGTTGGCCGCTGTGAGAAGGGGAGGGTGGGCTAGAGGGGATTTACGAAGAAGTACAGGTCCCAATCAGGGCTGGATTAAGCTGAGGAGGGCCCCTAGGCTGATTGGTGTTTGGGGGGCCCTTCTCCCTACCTTTCTGCTTTTTTTCACACAGGTTTGCCATCAATCAAGATGGCGGCTGAGGTTTCCCTGAGGGGCTGAAGCCTCTGCCGCCATCTTGGTTGATGGCAGCAATGCGCATGTGTAGCACGCATGTGTGCCATCAACCAAGTTGGCGGCAGCGGCTTCAGCCCCTCAGGGAAACCTCGGCCGCCATCTTGATTGATGGCAAACCTGTGTGAAAAACAGCGGAGAAAAAGGTAAGTGAAGCGGGGGGATGGTGGCCAGTTTGGAAGCTCCTGTCCCGCAAAAATTATTTTTAGCTTATGCATGGGCCCCCAAGAGCTCCGGGGGGACCTAGGCTTCAGCCTACTAAGCCTAATGGATAATCTGGCCCTGGTCCCAATACTGATCCTTTGGGGCCTCCATTTCCTGCACCCCTCCTTTGGGAGAACTTATCTCTGCATTCCTGCTCTCTGTTTCCTGTCCCTTAAGCAGATCCTGAACCAGAAGTCGACCTCTTTCCTGGCTCCTCCATTGATTTCTCTGTGGTGAGGGACTTTATCGAAAGCTTTTTGAAAAATCACATTGTCAGCTGGATCACCTCTGTTGGTCACCACTGTTTGCCTATTGCGACTCCCATCTTGGGAAAGTTCATTGACACACAGGGGCCTACCCTACTTCTGCTGTGCAGACTGCTGCGAAGAAATCATTCGGCTTCTCTGCTGTCTCCTTTTCCTCCTTTAGCACACCTTTGATGCCCTTTTAATCCAAAAAGTCCAAACGCCTTTCTAGCTGGTCTCCTGTTACTAATGTATTTAAAGGTGGTGGTGCTCTTAATGTTTCTAGTAAGGTGCTTCTCAATTTCTGTTTTTATTTTTGCATCCCTTATTTTCGGCTTGCATTTCTTTTGACCCAATTTCTGTTCCTTTTTGTGGTGTAGTGGTTAAGGTGTTGGACTATGACCTGGGAGACTAGGGTTCGAATCCCCACACTGCCATGAAGCTCACCGGGTGAGCTTGGGCCAGTCACTGCTTCTCCGCCTCAGAGGAAGGCAATGGTAAACCCCCTCTGAATACCACTTAGCATGAAAACCTTATTCAGAGGGTTGCCCTAAGTCGGGATTGACTAGAAGGCAGTCCATGTCCATTTCCATTTTGTTCCCCACATTTGGACAAACTTCAGTTTTCTGACTGAAGCCTCCCTGCCTCTGACAGGTCCCTTGTCGCTGCCCGTTAACCACACTGGCATCCTGTTGGCCATGGTTGTCCCTTTCCCAATCTGCCGCATGCATTCTAGCTGAGCTTCTATTAATGTGGTAAAAAATAACTCCCCAACAAACTTTGTTTGCATGATATATATATATATATATTATATATATATATAATATATATATATATATATGAGCCTGTGTGAATATTTAATGTGATGGAGGCACTATCTCCCGTCTTCAACCACAAATCCACAGACACCCTCGCCACTGTCTGAATGATGCTCATGGACTACTGGTGGTCCACGGACCACAGTTTGGGAACCCCTGGGTTAAAGTGCAGGGCCGTGCCCTGGGAGAACCAGGTTAAATATCCCCACCCAGTCCTTGAAGCTCACTGGCTGGCCTTAGGCCAGTCATTGTATCTCAGCCTAGCCTACTTCACAGGGCTGCTGTGAGGTTAAAATGGAGAGGGAGAGCCGTGTATGCCACCTTGAGCTCCTTGGAGGAACAAGTGGGATATCAAGTAATGATAAAATAAAAATAAACATTAAAAATTTGGAATAGATCAGAGAGGGAAGAGAGCAAAGAAATCTATTTATTGAAAAATGTAATCGTCTCATTCATTACTGGAATGACGAGTTAAGGAAACAAAACCTCTTTAAAAACATATTAAAACAGAACAGCTTTTAAAAAACATCTTTTTGGGGGGAAAAACACTTTGAAAACATCTTAGAAAGCAATTCCAAGACAGGCGCATACTGGGATAAGGTCTCTGCTTAAACAGCTTAAATACAGTCTGCATCTGTGTTGCAATTGCTTTTTAATACGTTTTTAAACCTTTTTTAAAAAATGTTTTTAAAGTTTTTTTAAAAATGTTTTTAAAGGTGTTTTGTTTTAATATGTTTTAAAGTGTTTTTATTGCTTTTGTTTCCCGCCCTGGGCTCCCACTGGGAGGAAGGGCAGGATATAAATCTAATAAATAAATAAATAAAAGTCTTCTTGAAAGAGGAAGGCCTTCAGCAAACACCGAGAAGACAACAGAGATGGTGCCTGTCTAATATTTAAGGGGAGGGAATTCCAAAGGGCAGGTACCACCACACTAAAGGTCTGCTCCCTTGTGCGGAACGGACTTCCTGATAAGATGGTATCTGCAGGCGGCCCTCAAGTATCCTGGTCCCAAGCTGTGTAGGGCTTTGTACACCAAAACCAGATCCTTGAATTTTATAACACTCCTTTCACACTGCAGTACCTGTTGCCTTTTGGAACTGTGGTATCTGCAGGAAGCAGAGTGCAGTGATCGACTGGGTCTATAAGGTGTAAGATGATATTTTAGGTATCTTTTAGGTAGTTCGCAGATCTTTTAGACTGTTCACAGGAACATCTGAAGAACCAAAGGTTCCCCACAGCTGAAACAGAAATTATTCTTATATGTACAGTATATGTTAGGGACTGTTGACAGGTGACACTGGCTTAGGAATGGAAAAACCGGTCAATTTCTCATTTTCTTAAACCCAGTTCTCTACATTTTTTACTGCTTTTTTTTTTAATATCCTCGTGAAAATTGTTCAGCATTTTAGGGCAAAGTTCTCCAAATAAAAACATTTTGCATGGCATTTTGACACGTGCACACCTTGTTTTGCATGCCATTTCCCCTAACACAGTGCAATTGTGCACATTCTTTTTATTAGCATGCGCATTTGTAGGCACGCTTTTACTTCACACGTGCATTTTTGTGGGCTGGCTGGAGAGCTGCATCTCAAAACTCGGGGATGCGCGAGTTTCGCAAGAGGGTTGAGGTCTCAGTTCTCCTGTCCTTTAGGGGGAAAATGTGGATTTGACAGAGTCGCCTTGAAACGAGAACTGAATGGAATTCCTCACCCGTCCCTCTTCCGGCCTCAGCAGGGCGGAATGCAAAATGACTGTAAACATGGCCTGACATTAGCTTTGTATCCTCTACACTGACTGGCAGCAGCTGTCTGGAGTTTCAGATAGGGAGTCTCTCCCAGCCCTACCTGGAGATGCCGCTGGGAATTGAACCCAAGGACCTTCTACATGCAAACCAAGATGCTCTACCACTGAGCTGGATAAGCTGGAAGCCTTTGCCACAGCATGGAGAAGATTTTAGAGAAGACTTTAGGGATGTAGAAGAGATGTGAGGCAGGGACCCAGAGGAATGGATCTTCACAGTTCTGTCAAGGGCAGGGGGAAGAACAAGGGTGTTTGCGAGGTTGGCTGCACCTGCAAAACCCTGTGCAAAGTCTCTTGCACACAGCAGCAGAGTGACAAATTCACACGGGCAGGGTCCCTTCATGATTGTCACAGCCACACACCCTTCCCCCCCCTTTTTTTTTGCTGTTGGGTTGAGCATGAGAACCTTGTTAATGCCTTCTCCCACAACAACAGACATCCCTAGGAGCCAATGAGCATGAAAGGGGAGAGTGTTAGCTACTGAGAAGAGTCTTCTCAGTGGCCAACTCACCTCCTTGCACTCTGGTTGGCTCCAGTCAGCTGGAAAGGACAAGGAAGCATGTTAGGAGACTCTTCTCAGTGGCTAACACACCCCTTTCATGCTGATTGGCTTGTAGGATGCTGGAGACCTAAAGACTCTGCTGGAAACTTGCTCCCAAAAAAGTAAGGAGTCTAAAAACCCCTGAGACCCCGGATGACTACGCCGCTGCCTGCACAGCATTTTGTAAGCACTGGCAAGCTGCTGACTCCTCAGACTTGCAAAAAGGGCCACACATGGCATTATGCAAAAATGTGTGTCAGATGATGGACATATAGGCATCTGGCCCACCCGTTAAACTTGACCGATGGGGGACTGGGGAAGATAAGGATCCAACCTGCTGGCAAGATCCAATTCTCCCTCCCCAGCACCACTGGTCAAAAGCAATTAAAGGGTGGAGATGCCGTTCCATAGGCACCAGAAGGCGACAGTGCCATCTAGTGCCCAGTCAGCTGTTTTCACATGCTGTGGTCAGTAAGTCTGGATCTCTGCTGGGTGAAGCCGAAGGGAGGCCATCTAGTCCAGCCCCCTGTTCTCACAGCGGCCAGCCAGATGCCCCAAATGGGAAGCCCCCAAGCAGGACCTGAGCACAACAGCACTCTCTTCACCTGTGATGCCCAGCAACTGGTACATTCAGAGCTTCACTGCCTCCAACAGAGGAGGGAGAACATAGCCAATGTGGCTAGTAGCCACTGAACAGAAGACTTCAGCCTCTATCAGCCCCAGCCAAGATGGCCAACGGCCAGGAACGGTGATGGGAGTCACTGTGGCCCTTACAAGGTGGAAGACAGTTTATTAGTGCTCGGTTGCAAAGCTCTGTTGTGTTGGTGCAGCAGTGCCCTGATCTTCCGAACACACACAGAGTTAGAGCCACAGAGTGGGTGTGTGCCCAGCTCCTCTGTGACCTGCTGGTAAGTCAAGGGACGGGAACCTCCAGCCTGCAGGACAATCTTGGCTGGTCAAGGGGTCAAATGTCACTCACGAGGCCATTAAAAAAAAACATGCCTGCCTGCCAATCAGCTGACATCACTCTCATGGGGGGGGGATGTCAGCTGGTGGGTGGGAAGTGGCGTTTAATTCCTGCAGCCAAAGCAGTGGCTCCAGTGCGTCTCCTTTTTCCTGAAAACAGGGGCACACGATGCTAATCAAACTCTGCCCCTTTTTACTCTAAATTCTGGTCGGATCAGCTGGAGTGCACATTTTGTTAGAAAAATAAGCATCACACCGATTTCACAACTGATGGGTAGATCAAGCCGTTTGTCCTCCAAGTGCGGCCAATGGAAACACTCTGCTGCAGGCTGGAATGGAGACAGTGATTGGCCCGATGCTTTGGTGTGGACGCTCCTGAAAGGTCAGAAGTGGGGATGGGGGCCACGTCCAGCAGAGGGCAGCTTTCCAAGCAACTCATGTGCCCACCGGCTTCCTCTCATCACAAACACCGAGAGAAGCCGTGGAAATCAGCTGGTGTGCTTCATTTAAATACTATCCCTTTAGATAGCAGGGCATTTCATAGGAAGGGGAGAGGAATGTCTACATTCCCTCACGGGGGACCGCATGCCAGTAGTGGGCGTGGGCAGAGGCAAAAGTGGGCGGAGCAACAGATGTGAAACTTGTTCACCAGCCCATGCCACTTTCCGTTCCAGCCACACACACATGCACGTGTGCCCACGCCTCCTTCGGGACAAGAGAGAGGCATCATCACACATCAAGGACACCTTCCAACGAGGCAAACGCATTTGGCTGTGTTTGCTGGGGCCGATGGGGATTGCAGTTCAGCAACATCTGCAGTTCCCCACACCTGGTTTAAGCCACCCCATCTCGGGTTAACTTTAAAAGGAATCTCGTGCATCAGCTCACTTAAAAAAAAAAAAAGATTTATTGATGACCTCTGCAGGGCTGGGTTGTGGCACCCACCTGAGAAACCGAAGGAAGCTTTGCAGCCCCCAGGGGGAGGTGCTTTGTTGCACAGAGACAGGCCTGGTTTGCACACGTGGCAGACACACAGGGCAGAGTTTCACCTCCTAGACTAAGCCGCAACCAAAGAAACTGTGGCGAGCTAGATTTTGGAGCCTAGTCCATGAGGGCAAGAGGAGCACCACCAAACTCAGCCACTCCCACCTGCCTGCCTGTTTATTTAGTCCCAGGCCAGCAGGTAGGCACAGCCTGCCAGATGCTTCTTCCTGAATGTCAGTGTTGCAGAGCTCGGCAGGCAAGAGGATGGGAACAAAAGCTAGTTAGTTGACTCTGCCTGCCGAAAACGAATTAGTTGATTCTGCCTGCCATTGGCTCCGGCGCCATCTACCGTTGGGCTTCCTCCCTTCTGCCCCACCAGTCCCAATGGGCACCAGTCACCGCTGGTGCTAGAGAAAGATTTAATGGGAAGAAAGGGTGGGGGGAGGAGATATTGAGGGTTTGCAATGCTTTAATGAATAATCAGGCAATAAACATGTCAATGGCATACATAATTTCCCTGTCGAGACGGTTGTCTTTGGGAAGTGTTGCATTTGTGTTGCCGTTATGGCTGGGATTGGCGTTAACCGTTCTGTTCAGCATGCATTTCGTTTCATAGGGTTGTCTCCAAAGACGTTTTACTCACTCGCTGAAATCGATGGGCCTCAGTGCGTCATGCTCATTGATTTCAATGGATCTACTCTGAGTAGGACTAACACTGAAGACGACGTATAGGTTAATGTGCTTTACGATGTTGCTGCTTTCTCCTGTTGTAATCAGCAATGTTATTCTTGACTTGTTTTGCTCTGGATTCCTTTATTGCTATGGATTTTCTTTTGCTATGGCAATTAATTGTTATTATTATTATTTTCAGGAAAGTGTCTGTTCCATTGAAAGTGCAGGGTGCCTTTGGTTCATCTGCCTCCTGCGTACCCTCTGACTGAGCCCAAACAGTCAGTTCTCACAGGCAGGGATGAGTGACAGCAATGTCTGCTGGCAGCTCCACGCCAGTGGGGCAGTGGAATCCCCTCTGGGTTTCAGTCCAAAAATTCAAGGAGATGTCCAAGGTTCTTCAGGTTCAGCCTCTCGGACAGCTCCTTGAAAGGTTGGGCTAGAACCCGGAGCGGATCCCACTGGGCCACTGACGTGGAGCCACCCGCCACCAGTGAGCAACAGAAAGGCCCGCGATTCTGAGATGGGTTATCTTTGCCGGGCTGTGTTGAGCTCAGTCATTGTCTGGGCCGCATCGGTCCTCGCCGTGGCTTATGCGATGGGCATCATCCACCAGGAGAGCGAACACCTTGATGGTCTCCTCGAAAGTCAGATTTTTGTTTTGGTCAACATCTGCCTCTTTGAAGAGCTTAGGGATGTAGTCAGGGCTGCTCCTGTTCTGTAAGAGTAGAAGGGGAGAACTAGATTAAATTTCAGTTGGCAGATGCTCCTGTGAAAACATATTATTATTGTTGGTGTTGTCTGAAAAGGCCCTCTCCCTTGTCACTACCCTCCCAGCCTCCCTCAGAGGAAGGACATGGAGAAGGGCCTCAGGAGAAGGTCTAAGGGTCCAGGTAGGTTCATATCGGGAGAGGCATTCCAGACGATATCGGGGTCCTGAGCCATAGGGAGCTTTATAGGTCAAAACCAGCACTTTGAATTGGGTTTGGAAGCACGGCCAATGATAAGGATCTGCCTTATTCCAAGTCAGACTGTTGGTTCATTTACCTCAGTACTGTCTACACCAGGGTCCTTCAACCTTGGCTCCCCAGATATTGTTCGACTACAACTCTCATCATCCATGGATGCTGTCTCAGCTGGGTGGGGATCATGGGCATTGTAGTTGAACAGCACTGGTCTATGTCACAGGGCTGCTAACATGGTGCCCTCCAGATGTTGTTGGACTACAGCACCAATCAGCCTCAGCCAACATGGTCAATGATTGGCACTGTTGGGAGTTGTACACCATTGGCATCTGCAGGAGACCACATTGGCTTTCCCTGATCTCAACATTATCTGGCCAAAACTCTCTAGGATTTCAGACAGGGATCTTCCCCAGTGTGGCCAATGATGAGAGTTGATAGGGGTCCCTCCATTCTCCTTCCAGAGCTACAATTCCTAGAGTTCCTACGGGAAAGGGACTGATTGTTAAACCACTCTGGGAATTGCAGCTCTGTGAGGGGAAAAGGGGTCTCCTAACAACTCTCAGCACCCTTTACAAACTACAGCTCCCATGAGAATTTGCGGGGGAAGCCGTGACTCTTGAAGTGAAGGCATCACAGGGCTTTAAATGTAAGGTGTGGATGTGACCCAGATCTGGATGAATGCGTGACAAATGCTCATTGTCCAAACAAATCAGAACAAATGGTCAATAAAGACCAGGTATAATCTAGCCTCCATGGACGCATAATGCAAGCAAATCAGGATGAACGGTCAAGAAACCAGTCATCTGGAGGGGCCCGATGTCACAAGAAATTGATCTGGATCTATTTTTTCTCCAAATATTTGTGTACCTCTCCCTCCTCGCTCCATTTCATAGGCATGTAGGAAGCTTCTTATACCAAGACACACCAGTGGTCTACCTAGCTCAATATTGTTTAGAATCATAGAATAGTAGAGTTGGAAGGGCCCTATAAGGCCATCAAGTCCAACCCCCTGCTCAATGCAGGAAGCCAAATCAAAATTACACTGACTGGAAGCAGCTCCCCAGGGTTTCAGGCAGGGAGTCACTCCCTGCCCTACCTGGAGATGCCAGGGATTGAATCTGGGAACTTCTGCACACTGAACTATGACCCTTCCCCATTTCCTTTGGCTTCACTCACACAGGCGGCCAGGAAGGTGGGAGCTTGGCATTTGAGGAGCTCCGTCAAGTCCTTGAGGCTCAAATCGTCATCCTTGCCTTCTCTGGGAGCATATTGGTGGTAGACATTCACGATGGTCTGCAGCGCCCTCTCCAGGGTGCAGTTGGGCTCACAGTCCGGCGTATGCGAAGCAGTGGAATGGGTGGCTGCCATTCTGTGCAATCTCTGTCAACCTGGGGAAAAGGTGTACATGTGCATGAAAATAGTTCACGATCACCTGCCTTTCCACCAGAAAGGCAGCTTAGAACGAAAAGCTTTGGAAGCTGCAAATCATCGAGAAATTAGGGATGGGCAAATCTGTCCATTTTGGTTCTCTGCGTTTTCTGCTTTTCCCAAACTTAAATTCAGTTCTTCACATCTCTGCAGCAATTTGCATTTAAAACAATCAAAATGAATCCTCATGAAAATTTGTCAGGATATTAGAGCGAATTTCTTCTCGTAAACCCATCTTTTTGCAAGCGGTTTTGATGAACGTACACATTGTTACGCTATTTTCTCTAACATAATGCATTTTTTTCTTGTTTTCATGCATATTTCCGCCTAATTTAATGCCTTTTTTGTGCATGGTGTTTGGTGAAGAATTGCATCACAGAATTCAGTGAAGTACAACATTTCAAAGAATATCTGTGGTTCAGTTCCCATACTCCTTCAAGAAGGTTGAGTTAGGTCGTTTCTTACTAAAGTGCAAACAAAATCAAATTTCTCCATCCCTACAAGATTTATTGTTGCAGTTGTTATTTACCTGCTCTTCACCCAAAAGTCCCAGGGCGGGTTACACCAATTTTAAATACAGCATTTAACAAAATTAAAAACAACCTAAAATCATGAAATAGGGTGGGTCTTAAAAATATATGTCTCAGGTGTCAATGGTAAGGGTAAGAGGTGCATCTTCAGCATTCATCTAAAATTGCAGTGAAGATGTCAGACTCAGTGGGGAGGGAGTTCCATCACTTGGGGCCACCATAGAGAAGGCCTCCACCCTCTGAACTTCCGAGGGTGACAGAACTACCAAAAGGCCCCCCTCTGCTGATCTCAACACCCACAGGGATGTGGGAAGGAGGCGGTTGAGTCACCACCAATAGAGGTCAGTGGGAAGGGGCAGTGGTGCTCAACTGACCTCCCATCCACCCCACTTTGCTGCTACTTTCTGGGAGGCAAGAGGGGGAAGGGCAAGGAGGCAGCAAAGTTGGCAATGGCTGAGCCAGTCTGGTGCTCACACCAGGACATTTGCACCATGCAAACCTCACAGTCGCCTAGCCTCTCCTCCTCTACCTTCCAGTAAACAGCAGTAGTGTGGGCAACTGGAGGTCAGATGGGCACCCCTGCCATGTCCCGCCAGTCACAGCAGGTCACCACATCCCTGTCTGGCCTCTCTCTTCCACAGGGGTTGGAAACCTCAGGCCCCTGAGGCTGCATTCAGCTCTCCAGTTTTCAGATCAGGGCATACAGGCAGCTGAGGAGGCTCCGGAGTCCTAGAGAAATATTCAAAGGAAGGAAAACACACAGACATACACTTTGGGCACCTTCACAACACTAAGGTGAACTCAACACCATGCCCTCCCAAATTATGAAGAAACACTAAAGGACCCTGCAAATGAGAAATCAGAAAAGAGAATCCTGTGTTCTGGGGGCTGGGGAGAGAGATTTTGAAGAACTAGAGGAGAGGTTTTGGCACAGCACTGCTCAAAAGAGGTGGTTGATAAAGGACGGACTCACCAAGTTTGCCTGCCGATTCTGAGAGGTGGGTGTGATGTACAGATCGGTCTGCAGTGTTTATATACCTCCCTGGAGCTGGATTTCAACAGAGGTGGTGACACAGATTAAGCTGCTTGTCAGAAAGTGATTTCCTGGCAGCCAGAAAATACCATAGAGCTCAGTTCCTGCTTGGCACACTCACTCACCCTGGCATAATTTCATGTGTGGTTGGAAGCTGATGGCATGAAAACACCTTCTCCCAATCAAACGGAAGGAGGCAGTCGAATCTCCAGTAAAAGGGGTCGAGGTCCACTCAGCCTTCCATCCATCCGTGGTCGGTAAAATGAGTACCCGGCATACGCTGGGGGGTAAAGAAAGGCCGGGGAAGGAACTAGCAATCCCACCCCATATATACGGTCTGCGTAGTAAACGTCGCAAGACGTCACCCTAAGAGTCGGAAATGACTTGCACTATAAGTACGGGGACACCTTTACCTTTTTAACCCCTGTGCTGTAGCCTGCACCAGGACAGTGAAACGAGGCAAGGAAATTAGCCAGACAATCCCTCTTCATTAACTTCACCGCTGCCACCAAGTGGATTTCTACTAAAGCCCTACACAACTTAGGACCAGGATACCTGAAAGACCGTCTTACCCCTTATATACCCGGTCGATTGCTGTGCTCCGCAAGTGATGGCCTCTTGCAGACACCATTTTATCAGGAAGTCCATTCCTCACAACATAGGAAGCAGACCGTTAGTGCTGTGGCACCAACACTTTGGAATTCCTTCCCCTTAAATATTAGACAGGCGCCATCTCTGTTATTTTTTTGGTGCCTGCTAAGACCTCCCTCTTTCAACAAGCCTTTTAAGTAGAGACCTTATTTTTAAATTTTTTACAATGTTTTTAAGTTGTTTTTTAAAATATGCTTGTAAGATATTTTGTTTTAATATGTTTTTAAAGTTTTGTTTCAACAAGACTTTTGTTTTTAAGTTTTTTTAAGTGCTTTTAGTGTTTTTGTTCGCTGTCCTGGGCTCCTTCTGGGAGGAGGGGCAGCAAAGGGCAGGACATAAATTTAATAAACAAATGAATATCTGTTTTTCTTTGGCTGCCTCTGCTAAACAGCCCTTTATCCTTTTTGTTGAACTGACTCAACCTACTCCCTATAGTGGGTAAGGTAGTGTGGCAGTTAGACAGTGGTGAATAACAAAGTATGCTTTTGTTTAAGGTTTTAGTAAAGCAACGAGATACACAGTTTGAGACAAAAAATTTTTTACTATAATACAATAATATTTTTACAGTTTGAGTAGTTACCCCTAAGAGCAAATACAAATAAACAGGGATAAACACATCCTTACCAAGATTGTTTCCCTATTGCAAACTGATGTAGAAATGTGGGACACTGAACTTAAGACTGGGGAAATGGGGGACCAAGAGAAACCAAAATGGGTATGTTTGTCCATCCCTACCTTTGATGGGAAAAATAATATTGCAAGCAAGAAGGGAGATGAGCAAGGAAAATCCAAGGGCCCCTGGATCCCTTCATTATTCTGGCAAGGGTTTTGCAATCCACATTTGAAAAACCATCGTATTTCATTGCCTGGCCATGACTGTATAATTGGATCTGAAATATCGAGAAGCATTTTGTGTACCCAGCATGACAAGGTTGGCTGGGTGAGGCCTGCGTAAGCGTTATGGAAATGCAGGATAAGGAAGGAAACTGAATCCTGAAAGCATTTCAAAAGTCCTCATCTGACTCCCAAATCACCCACTAGGTGGGGAAGGTGGACCTGTTGGGGACTGACTCATCTTCTGACTTCATTGGCAATTCTTTCTAATTGCTGGGGGAGTCTTAAGACAACCTTCACCCCAGTTTCCCAGTTAGGAATGTAGGAAGCTGCCTTTGACTGAGTCAAGGTTTCAAGCGGGGGACTCTTCTAGGCCTATTGGAGATGTCTGGATTGAACCTGGGACCTTCTGCATGCAGCGCAAGTGCTCTACCGGTGAACTGTGGTCCTTCCCCAAAGGGATATGTCCTTAGAATGCCTGAAGCAAATGACAGATTATGCTTCATGAATGGCAGAGGCAGGCACCAGCGCCAGTGGAAAGCCAGATTGGGACCTTGCTGAGGGCCCCTGTGGCCCAGAGGGGCCCCTCCTTAGGGTGGGAGGCTCCCACTCCGCAATCCATGGCACTGTCAGATTGCAGGACCTAATGACCTGAAGCTGCTGCAGATCACTAAGCAGGAGCTTCCAGGCACCCCTCCTGATACCGGCAGCGTGGGGCTTAAATAAGGCTGCCTGCCCCACCTACCTGTCGCATCAGTACATCAATATGCACACCCTGGGCACCGCGTGTGCATGCCTGCCATCACCCAAGATGGCAGCAGGGGAATTGCTAAGGGGCTGATGTCTCCATCACCACTTTGGGTGATGGCAGGCATGCATACACAGTGCATGGGGCATGACACTGCGCTGACACAACACGTAAGTGGGGTATGCACCCTTATTTAAGGGCTGTGCTGCCTGTATCGGAGGATATTGGGCTGTAGGGTGTTGCGGGTCCCTGGTCCCTGGATAGGCTGGTGCAGGCCCTGGCAAGAGAGTTGATGGCCCTGATTGGCTAGAATCTCCTTTGGCGAGGAAACACCGCTATCACTTTAGATTTGCTTTCGTTTGCCCAGAGCAACCTCAGTCCATAGCCAAAGTTGACTGGCTGCATAACTAATCATAAAGAATTTATAGTTTCATCCCGGCGTATGCTGGGGGGTAAAGAAAGGCCGGGGAAGGAACTGGCAATCCCACCCCATATATACGGTCTGCCTAGTAAACATTGCAAGACGTCACCCTAAGAGTCGGAAATGACTCAAACTACAAGTGCGGGGACACCTTTACCTTTTACGGACTGCTACGTGTTCGCTGATTGACTAGGATCATTTGGTGAGTGGTGGTAAAACAGTGAAATGTGGGGCCATCCCAATACAGAGAGCTACAATTCGCAGCATTCCTGGCAAGAGGGGCGGATTGTTAAACCCCTCTGGGGACACCTAGGAATCTGGGTCATGAGTAGACCATGAAAGGACAGCTATGAATCTGGGTCATGAGGAAGACCATGAAAGGTCTTGTCCCCAGAGAAATACTTCCTCCAAAGGTGTAGTTTCTGTTGTTGTAGCTCTCTGTAATTACCAGTGGCTCACACCTATTGATGGAAATCATCCATTGTTCTACAGGTCATTTGTATAGTCAGGTGTGTCATCCTATTTAAATAATGCTGATTACCCCATTGAGCAAGCTGAGGGGGAGGGATGTTCTGTGGTTATTTGTGTATCAAGGGCAGACAGGTGTCACTGAGGTGCTTATTCTTCGTCCCCCAGCCTTCGGGCATCCTTCCAGTCACCCCTGTTGCACTGCCCATGATGCCAGTATTCCCACTTTGAAAGAGTCTGTGCATTCCGTCCAGCTTGCAGGCCTGGGATTATTTGTTTGCTTGTTTTATCGCATTTTCACCCCAGTCGTCTGCCCAAAAGTGGCTTACGTACAATCAAGCAATGCAAGGCAGTCCCTACCCAAAGGCTTATACCATCTAAAAAACACGACACACAAGGGAAAAGGGGCAGGGAGGGGAGAGGAAACGGAAGAAAATCCTGGGACCGATTTCTGAAATAGCAGTTCTTATCATGACCTGCTGTCATAGAAACAGTTCAGAGGTAGGAAGTGCCTAATGGAGCTTGGCCACATTCACACCAGACATTAATCCCACTTGAAACAGTCATGCCCCCCTCCAAAGAATTCTGGGAAGAGTAGCTTGTGAAGTGTACTGAGAGTGGTTAGGAGATCCCCCTCTTCCCCTCACAGCACTACAATTCCCACAGTTCTCTGGGAAAAGGGACCAATTGCTAAACCTCTCAGGGAACTGTAGCACTGTGAGGGGAAATTGGCTAAGTTCGGCTGAGAGACAGGGACTGGCCCCCCAAATTACCCAGTGAGCTTCATGGCTGGGTGGGGATTCTAATGCTGGTCTGTTGTTGGACTACAACTCCCGTCTTCATCCTTAGCCATTGTCCATAGTGGTTAGAGCTGAGAGGAGTGGTAGCCCCAACACATCTGCTGAGTACCAGCTGGCAAAGGCTGGGTTAGCATGTCAACTTAGGACTGGGGAGACTGAGGTACAAATTTGCTTTGAATTGCATTGCTCCAATGGTTGCTCCCCAGCAAATCTCGATCAGAGGCAGACTGCTGCTGAACACGGAGGTTCCATTTGCCAATCGTGGCTTCTAGCTGTGGGCAGATTCCTTTTCCTCCCCGGTGAATCTAATCCTATGCCAAAGCTGCCTTCGCCCGTGGCTGTTGCTGCACCTTGTTCCATAAATTTCTGATATGACAGACTTGAATCGCAATTCACCAAGAACTTCCGCAGTGTTCATTTGGGTTTGAACTGAGGCTTCCTTTCCCATTACAGATCTTAATGATTCTCGGCATTGCCAAATGGATTGATTGATTGCCTGCAGCTGCTGTTCTCAATAGTCACCCTGCTGACCTCACATCCATCCTCGCCCTGATTGAATTGCCATCCTCTGTCTTTATTTGCATTTGATTTCCTCTTAACTCCCTTCTTATTTATTTATTTATTTGTATCCTGCCCTTCCTCCCAGCAGGAGCCCTTAACTCCCTTGAAACTCCCTTGAAACTCCCTGGCCCTTAACTGGAGATGGAGGCATACATCAGTTCATTTAGCATTTGAACCCGAGTCTCCCTTGATCACATTTCCCAAGACAATACCTGAACAGGAACCCAGCTACCCTTCAAAATTTGCCCTTCTGAGAATTTTGCAATGCAGTTCTTCAGCCAACCAATGGGCATGAAAATGCATCTCTTTGTTGAAACAAATGTACACAAAGGCACGATATTATCAGGGATAATTGCTCGCAGTCGTGTGTATATTAGGCCAAATGGCTTCCAAAAGTGCGTATATTAGCAGAAATGCACACTAAAAGCCTGGCGAATTCTCATGAGGGTTTATGTATATATTTATATATATAAATTTGCAAACTGACACAGAAATGTGGGGAATGAAGATTGCAAAAAGAAGAAAGGGCAACACTGACTGATGTGCCAGTCCCTTGCCACCATGGGTTGCCTTCAACTAGCTTTGACTCTTAGTAGACCCGCTGAGATTGGCGTCCATGAATAAGGTAGGCCCATTCATTTCAATGGATTTATTCTGAGTATAACCGCAGTCATGCAGTAGCAGATTCAGAAGTGCAGGATCTCTTCATGACAGTCACGCCAGGCCCCCTCACAGCCATGCCCCCTTTCCCTCGTCTCCCTTGCTTTCCTGGGCCCACACTCGGGAGCTTCTGAGCCCACGCTCCACTACAACAGACATCCCTAGGAGCCAATCAGCACGAAAGTGGAGGCCGTGTGTTCGCTACTGAGTAGAGTCTTCTCCGTGGCTAACATGCTCCCCTTCAATGCCCATTGTCTTGCACATAGGGACCTGGCTGGGACCCTGCTCCCAAAAAAGATGGCCCTCCAGGCCTCTCTGTCCCTCAGAACTATCACTAAGACATGCCTCCTTCCAGGCCACACCCTGCATTGGTCCCGCTCCACACCCTCCTCGAGTGCTTTTCCCTGTCTGCAACGTGTCCTTGACTTGTGATAAGGGCCCCATCCGCGCTATACATTTAAAGCAGTTATCATACCACTCTAAACAGTTGCGGTCTCTTCTTCCCAAAGCATCCTGGGAACTGTCATTTGCGAAGATGGCTGAGAGTTGTTAGGAGACCCCCAGCCCTGTCTTCCCCACACAGAGCAACAAATCCCCTGCTCTACCCACTGAGCTATGGCCTTTCTCCTAAAAATAAAATGAGAATCTAGTCCTCATGGTTATGAATAATGAGCTGATTTAAACAGGAAGCTGCATGAAACTGAATCAGACCATTGCTCCATCCAGCTTAGTATTGTCTACACTGACACTGGTAACGAATCTCCAGGGTTGCAGGCAGGGGTCTCTCCCCAGCCCTACCTTGATGGAAACTGGGACCTTGTGCGGGCACAACAGGGGCTCTACCACTAAGCTACGGCCCTTCCCCATAACCCTCTAAGGAACATAGGGAGTTGCCTTCTATACAGAGTTAGAACATTGGTACGTCGACCTCACTGTGCTCCACGCTGCCTGTCATCTCCAACATTTCAGGAATTTCCAGTTCATCCTGGAGGCGCTGGGGGTTGAAACTGGGCCCTTCTGCATGCAAAGCAAACGCTCTGACCCTGAGATCTGGTTCATCCCTAACAATTAAGCAAGATTCCAGTCCTCATGATGCAAAGCAATAGAAGACAACACGCTAAATGCATCTTGAGAATTGATAATGTTGGCTTGAATATTAGGCATAGGCTGCAGTTTACTAGATATGACAGCACTAAAAAAGTTGCTAAAGCTTGTTTGTTGTGTGCTGTGATGTTAATTTAGAAGTAAACAATATGTAAATAGAATCAAATTTTAATACAGACCTGTTGCTACTTTGTTCAGATATGCTAAGTACAATTCTTCTTCTTCTTTTTTAATTTTAAGGTCTGCTAAAATACCAATGTTATCTCCAGGCCTGTAAAGAACCTTGTTGTTGTTGTTTTACAATGTTCATATTTTGTTAAATTTTTGTGCACTGCATTCTTTTCTGATGTGTATTTTGTATTTGTGTTGTTGTTTTTTGTGAACCGCCTTGAGGGCATTTTGGTCAAAAGGCAGCATAGAAATAGAATGAATGAATGAATGAATAGAGCAGACACTCTACCGCTGAGCCCTTCCCTTCCCTACTTGGATGGTTGCTCTCAGTGGGTGAAGCTTTTTGGGGGGTATCATGTGACTCCGTGGAGCCTCCAGTGTGGGGTTCCGCAGGGTTCGATCTTATCTCCCATGCTATTGAACATCTACAGGCAACTGCTGAGTGGGGTCACACGGAGATGTGGAGGACGTCATCAGCAATATGGTGCCAATGCACAACTCTGTCTCCCCTTTACATCTCCAGGTGTGGCAGTAGATGCGGTAGAGCGACGCCTTGCCTGGCCAATAGACTGGATGAGAGTCGACAAACTGATGCTGAATCCCGACAAGACCGAGGCCCCTTTAGCGGGTGGTTCCCTAAACCAGATGGAGGGGTTGTGACCTGCTCTTGATGGGGTTGTACTCCCTCCGAAGGAGCAGGTGCGTGGTTTGGGAGTGCTTCAGGATCCACTGCCATCGCTTGAGGCTCAAGTGGCCTCAGTGGCGAGGAGTGCTCTCTCTCAGCTTCAGACAGGGATAGCCTGACTTCTGTTGTCTAGGCTCTGGTAACCCCTAAGTTAGATTACTGCAATGCGTTATGCGTGAGGCTGTCTTTGAAGACTGTTCGGAAACTGCAGCTGCTGCAGAATTCAGCAGCCAGGCTGCTCACCGGGACAAGACGATCTGAGCACATACTGTAACAGCAATTCTGGCACAACTGCACTGGCTACCAATTAGTTTCCAGAGTGCTGATTTTGACCTATAAAAACTTATACAGCTCAGGACCCCAATACCTCAAGGACCGCCTCTCCCTGTATGTACCAACCCAGACACGGGCCTCGGCGACAGAGGATCTGCTTTGTGTGCCCCCCCAAAGGAGGTGCAGAGAATGGCAACACAAGAAAGGGCCTTCTCAGTGGTGGCCCCCCGTTTTTGGAACGCTTTCCCCAGGGAGATTTGCCTGGCACCATCATTAACCATCTTTAGGCACCAGGCAAAACCATTTATCTTCTCCCAGGCATTTGGCTCTGAACTTTGGAAGGCTTTCATTCATTCATTCATTATTTGATTTATATCCCGCCCTTCCTCCCAGCAGGAGCCCAGGGCGTTTGGAGGGCTTCTCTTGCTGTAGGTCTGGATATTAACTGAGTATGAATATGTGCGTGGACAAGCCAATAATGCATTTAATAGATAAATAAATGTTCCACCACCGCTGCCATGCTTTGTCTTAATTGGTTTTTGGATGCTTGCTGTCCTGTGATATTATCACAAAAACACACGAGGCGAATACTTGAGAGTTCTCAAAGAGGTACTTTATTGTTCTTGCACCCCACAATGAAAAGGCAGAGAGTTTGATGCCTTCTCCTGACATCTTCGCAGTCGTACAGCCATGCCTAGAATCAATCGGCACTGCAATCAAGGATTGACTGAGTCAGTTGATGAACTGGGACCATGGCCATCGCCAGGTGGACCTCAGTTATCGCCATGTCCCTCTTCATGCAGCTTGTGGGATCTGTCGTGAGCATCTTTGAGGGTAGCTCCCAACACTTGCAAGAACTCTGTGAATTTGAGGTATCCGCTGTTGTCCTTGTCTGCTTTGTTAAATAGCTGCTGGATGTAAGCATCCTGGTCGAGATTGGGCTGCAAATTAAAAAAAAAAAAGAGGTAGGAAAGGGTATTCGCGTTAGTAACGTGAGTCAAGCAGGAGATGTGGTCATAAGGGTTTTTCATTGGACAATCTTGTAGCACCTAGAATCTAAATCTTGTAGTACCTGGAAGCTGGATCTCAAGAAACTGAGGAACTGAAAAAGCTTAAAACCTAGAATTGATTAAAACCTAGAATTCACATCTGCAGACTTCAAAACCCTGGGTGAGTAGCATATTGTAGTTTTATGAAGCATTTAGTGACTGAATTTGTCCTTCCCCATCATTTGTTTTTTAACTTTTGTATCTTGTCTTTCAGCCCATCCTTATTTTTGTCTATAAAATGTTGGGTGGTGGTGGTAGAGCTTTTGCTGCTACTTAGAGCAGGAGGTGACTAACCAACTGGCCCTCCAGATGTTCTTGGACTCCAGCTCCCATCAGACCCATACATATGGCTAATGATCAGGAGATGATGGGAGTTACAGTCCAGCAACATCTGGAGAGCCACAGGTTCCCCACCTCTGTCTTAGACACATGTCCCAACCTATCAGGGATCACATATGAAATGTACTTTCGGAGGCGTAAAGTAGGGATGAAGAAAGCATGGCCCTCCAGGGGTTCTTGGACTCTATCTCCCATCAGCCCCATCCAGTCAGCTGATGATGGAGTTGTATCGCAACATTATCTGGAGGGCCACAGGGTCCCTACCCCTGACCTAGAGTTTTATCCAATCACTGCCCATGACTTTTCCAGCTCTTCTTCAGTGCTTACAGGTGTGGTGTCCTTCAGGAAAGGTTGAGCTTGTTCCTTCATCATCTTCCTGAACTCTTTGAACTGTAGGTAGTCATCACTCGGGTCCAGAATGCAGTACTGGTGGTAGATGTTGACCACACACTCCAAAGCCTTCTCCAGTTGAGTTTTCATCTTACCAAGCCTTGGAGAGGAGGCAGAGAAGGGGGGAGAGAAGAGAAAGAGTATTAAGGTTCAGCTCTGCCCAGACCTCGAACCTGAGGCCTCCTCAGATGAGGAGCAAAAGAATAGGACTTGCAGCAGCTCTCCAGGGCTACAGGCAGGGGGGTCTCTCCCAGCCCAACCTAGAGGTGGTGGGGATTGAACTTCAGACTTTCTGCATGCCAAGCAGGTGCTGTAGCACTGAGCTACGCCCCTTCCCCCATAGTAAAGCAAGATACTAGTCCTCAAGGTTTTGCTGCTTTATAATGAGACCGCTGGTCCATCTAGTTTAGTATTGTCTGCACTGGCCAGCAACAGCTCTCCAGGGTTTCAGAGAGGGATCTTTTCCCCAGCCCCACCTGGGATTGAACCTGAGGCCTTCTGTGCACCAATCAGATGCTCTACCACTGGGCCACGGCTTCCTGGAAAGAAACGCACGCGCCATCCTCAGCCACCTCTCAACGGAAAGGCAAGCTCCAGTCAGGCGAAATTGCAACGCACCCTTAGAGTAAGGCAGAAAAATGGAAGCCTCTCTTTCTCGGGGGAAGAAACGGGAGGACAGATTTCAGCCCAGTGCTTCTTGAAGCCCATTCACCCTCTTCCTCCACCCGGCCTCTCGAACGATATGCAGAATCCCAAAGGAGGAGATCCTACCCCCTTTGAAGCACCCTTGTGAATAAGCCCACAGACTAGCTGACAAAAACATTTTACTAGCCTGCTGAGTAAGGCTAATAATCAGTGCCGGCTGTGTACATACAAACACACACACACACATACACACCGTAAGTGGCTAGGGTAGTAAAAAAAAAAAAAAGACTTTTACAACACAGGTTAGCAGAAGGCAGAAAGACCCAACACTCTAGCCTCCCTCTGCTAGCCTTGTGCATTTATGCGCCGGTCATGGGGAGACTCCCCTTCCTCCCCAGCTAAGCACCAAGCCAAAGCAGGCTGCTGGAGAAGGGATGGAGCCCACTCGCCTGCATGGAATCCCTGCTCACTGACGGTGACCGGGCGAGTTGCTACCATGCAAGGCCCCTTTCAAGCCACCTTCTCACTGGCTGCAAAGAGGTGAGGACTTACCTCGGTTCCAAAGGGAGCAAGATCTGGGAAGAGAGGTGATGTGGATGCAGATGTTAAGGCAGGATTGCTTTTTATAGTTTCCTTGGCGGATGAGTCTTGCACATAGTCCCAGATGAGGTTTTTCCCCCTCCTCTGCCAAGATCCTCCCGCTATGACATGCCAAACTGCACCTGGCACACCCAGATCAGGATGCAAAGCTGGCTGTTATAAACAAGGAAGCTCCAGACACATAGCCATCGAGTGATTAATTGGGACACTTGTTCCAGCTTCCAAAGTTGTTACAATGAAATCTAATTGTGTGTGTGTGTATTTAAGGTCTATATAGTAACACAAATTCTTTGGGATAAAGTCAGATAGATAAAGAGGACCAGGGGTGTAGTCCGGGGTCAGCAGGGTCCCTATGTCTCTAGCATCCTATGAGACAATCGGCGTGGAACGGAGTACGTTAGTCACTGAGAAGAGTCTTCCAGCATGCTTCTTTGTCCTTTCCTGCTGATTGGAGCCAATCAGGGTGAAAGGAGATGAGTCAGCCACCGAGAAGACTCTTCTCGGCAGCTAACACACTCCCCTTTCATGCTGATTGGCTCCTAGGGATATCTGCTGTGGGGGGAGAAGGTTTAAAAAGGATCTTATTCTTAACCCAGTGGCAAAAAGAGGGGTGGGAGAGGCGTGGTTGTGATTTAACATTAAGAGACCCTGCATTTCTGAATTTGTCACTACACTACTGAAGAGGACCCAAGGGTGCCCTTTCTGTTTTATTTTGGGGCTGTGCCTTTGTTTGCCAAACGCAGGAGCCATCAGAATTTTTTTGTGTGGGGGGTGGATGAGAAACTTGTGTAGAGCCTTCAGTGGTGCATAACATTGTGACAAAGGCGTTGGGCACAACCCCTGTTTTTTGGGGGGGGGGATTGTCAAGCCCATCCTATTGTTGGGGGCTAGCGCTTTGTTACTGCCTAGAGCAGCCTTTCCCAACCAGTGTGCCTCCAGATGTTGTTGGACCACAACTCCCATCTTTCCTGACCATTGGCAATGCTGGCTGAGGCTGATGGGAGTTGTGGTCCAACAACATCTGGAGGCACACTGGTTGGGAAAGGCTGGCCTAGAGCATGGGGCAGTTAACCTGATGCCTCCCTAGATGTTGCTAGACTCCAACCTCCATCAGCCGGCACGGCCAATGATCAAGGACGAAGGGAGAAGGAATTCAACAACATCTGGAGGACCAGAGAGTCCCCTTCTCTGGGGTGGACAGTACTGATGGAACCAGGGGTGCAGTTCGGTAATTTTAGACTCTGGAATTTAATGATATTATGGGAGGGAGGAACTGACCACTGTTGTCCACGCACTGGTAACCTCCAGGCTGGATTACTGTAATGCGCTCTATATGGGACTGCCCTTGAGGTCTGGAAGTTGCAGCTGGTGCAAAATGCGGCGGCGAGACTGCTCACTGGGGCAGGGTAGCGCCAACATGTCACCGCACTGCTGAAAGCATTGCACTGGCTGCCCATTTGCTATCGGGCCAAGTTCAAGGTTCTAGTTTTGGTGTACGCAGCCCTATACAGCTTGGGACCAGGATACCTGAAAGACCGTCTTACCCCTTATATACCCAGTCAATCACTGCACTCTATAGGTGAGGGCCCCCTGCAGATACCATCTTATCAGGAGGTCCGTTCCACACAACATAGGAAGCTACGGCCCTTCCCCAGAAAAGTTGTTTGGAAGACCACAATCAGATTGTGCAGAATAATAACATGGTGAGAATTGCGTCGTCTGGAGATGACATTTAGCTAACAGAAGGGTCACCACTCTTTATTTTTAATGCACAGTTTTGCAGCTATAGGGAAATACCCTTGAGGACGTCAACAATCTGGCCATATCTGATCAGAAGGGCTTTGCATTTGTCCACCAAGCTTTGCACAGCTCTCTCCTCCAAGTAACCTTAAATCTGGCACGCTGTCGTTTTTCAACCGAGGCAAGGAGCAAGGCGCTCTGGCCTCTGTGCAATATGGGCAGGGTGGGGAAAGGGACACCAACCGCACAACTCATTGTGAAAACGGGCATGCTCTGTTGGAGGCCCAAGAGTGAGCGCAAGAAGACATGCTGAATGGTTTCCTGCTTGACGGCACGACGGACCAATGCTCTGACTCAGGATAAGTCTGCTTCCCGTGCTCGTAAGGTAGTGGCAGATGGCGCCGTCTCCAGGTGTGGCTGCTGGGACCACTTTCCCAAACTCTCCTGGCTGACTTGAAACTCAGGAGATGTGGAATGCAGGAAAGAGGAACTCCTTGGCTCCCAAACCTTGTTGTTCATCAATGCTGAGTCATACCAAAGGGCCTGTTTGGTTGCCCTTGAATATGGATGATGCCTTTGGCATTTCTGGGAAGGAACTCCTGTGTATTCCTTGCACCAGCTTTGGGTGAAGCACAGGTAAAAAAACAAGGCCATTCCTTCAGGGCTGGGCCGGCACCAGGCATAACTGGGCCGTCGGGCACCAGCCCGCCCCGGGTCTGCAGTGCCGTAGCCCAGTACCCCCCCCTACAGGTGGCATGGGGCTAATAAGCCCATCTACCTCTTGTGTCATGTGAATGAAGTGCGTATGTAGCCCGCATGCCTGCCATCAACCAAGATGGTGGCAGGGGCATCAGCCCCTTAGGGAAGCCCCTGCCACTGTCTTGGATGATGGCAAGCATGTGAGCACAGTGTGCATGGCATTCACATCGACAGAAGAGGTAGGTACCAATGTACATGCCAGTTTATAGAAGCCTGCACTGACTGTACTGGGAAGGGGACTGCCTGGGCGCTCTCTGTGATCCACAGCAGGGTAGAGTTGCAGGACCCAATGCTGCCGCAGATCACAGAATGGGAGTTCCACCCTCCCACCCTATGGAAGGGCCCTTCAGGGCCCCCTCTGTGCTGCAGGGGCCCTCGGCCAGTGCCCAACCTGTCCACCCTCTGGCACTGGCACTGCGTTCCTTGGTCTAAGCAGTGATTAAAATCCAGCTTGCTCACACTCTAGGCCAGAGGGGAGGAACCTCAGGCTCTCCAGGCCTCTCTCTCTGGCCCTCGGGACTCTATCCACGCCTCACCCCCTCACCGGCTCTGCTTCGCGCCTTTTTTTGTTTTGCCTGGCTGGAATGATGTCCCTTGAACTCTGATTGTGCCTCTTGCTTGACTGGACAGAGGACAGAGAGAGGGGTGTGCGAGTGTGTATAGAAACTAGACTACTGTACAATTAAAAAAAACTCTCTCAAATATATTTCTCTATGCATCAAAATACATAAATGTAAGAAAGGGAGGAAGTCATACAGAGTACTAATGTCATTCAAAATATTGACTCAGACACAAAAGGCATTCACATTGGTCGCCCCACCCACTTTTTGCCTCAGGCCACACCCACTGCTGGGATGTAGCCCTTGAGAAGTTGGCCACAAGGGAATGCGGCCCCTGGGTTGAAAAGGTTTCCCCAGTCCTGAATCAGGCGAAAGAAAAGACACTAATATTTATTTATTTTTTAAAAGCACCAACTTTTACCTGCAAAGTAAAAATAAGGAGTGTCACTCCTGATTCTTCCATCGCAACCAAAAGTCGGCGAAAAGTAGCCAAAGGTGGGCATGACTTGCCCAAAGTGGCTGGGTGGGCCAACTTCCGAGAACTGGTGAGCCAAACTAGCCTCGTGGGCTAAGAGTTCCTCACCATTGCTTTGCAGAATGGTGAAACTCCTGGAAATACCCTGTTTTAAATTTTAAATTTAAAACAGGAAATACCTGTTTTAAATTCATTCCAATATGAAGCAAGGTCACATATACTCCCGGCATTAATCAAATGGGTCATGATTTCATGCATTGATTGATTGTCTTAACTATGGCTTGTCTGTGTAGCTATACCATCATCTTTGTTTGGGGGGGAGGGGCAGGGGAGAGAGAGATTTTTGGTGTGTGCTAGAGGTTTCTCCAGCCTTCCCATCAGGGCATCTGGCTGGCCATTGTGAGAACAGGATGCTGGACTAGATGGGCCATTGGCCTGAACCAGCAGGGCTCTCCTGATGCCCTTCTGGGTGACAGTGAGGGAGGGCTTGTTTGTTCACGCCCCGCCCGTGGGCTTCCCAGAGGAATCTGATTGGCTACTGTGAGAAGCGGAATCTGGACTTGATAGGCCTGACTCAGCAGGACTCTTCTGATGATCTCAGGGTAGCTAATCCCACATTTTGATCACCTGTACTATGGGTGCCGCCAGGCTATCTTTCTTTTTTTCCAAGGAGGAATTGAAGCCCAAACTAGGAAATTTAGGTTTGTGCAATTAAAGTGGATTAAGGCACTCTGTTGGCCTACCACAACAAATCCCCTTTAGAAAAGAATCAGACTTTTTGCGGTTAGGGTGTGGAAATGAATTGGAAAACGTGGGACGAACGAACGATTAACAGGAAAGACGTATAATCACTAGGGTTGTGCCTCTGATCCGGACAAATCCTGGATCCCCTACCGAACTGGGCCAGTTCAGGATGAGGTTAGATGATATCTGCAGCCTTGCACAAGCAAATTGGGATTGCACGCTCAGCAGATAGGTAGAGCAGTAGGAACTGCAAAACACCACTAGGTGGCAATCCAACACAAGCTATATTCTCTGGTTATTTTCTGGTTGGAAAGATATTAAAACCGCCAGTTTTCACGTCAAGCGCAAGGAAAACCCCACACAGAGTGCATTGCAGTAATTCAGCCTTTAGGTCACCAGTGCCTGAACTACTGCGGTCACATTTCCGGCCCAGGAGCAGTCGTCGCTGTAAGGCTTCATTGATAATAAGACAGGCCCCGCCCTCAAGCTGGCAATCGAAAAGACACAACCTGAAAGGAAAACCAGCGTGGAGGGAGGAGGAAAACCAAAACCAAATTCAGGCACTAGTGCTTCGTTACAAGAACTAGCCCTTTGTCTCTTGGCTGATGGCACAGGCCAGAGGGTGCTTCCCTTCAGCTCTGCCGTTTCCCCCTGGGGACACTTAAAAGGAGACCCTTCCAAAATCTCAGCCTCTCCCAGTAGTGCCAACTCTAGCACAGTGGGAGAGTGCCTGCTTTCCGTGCCAGAAGGCCACCACTTCAGTCCCTGGCGTCTCCGGGAATGGCTGGGAAAGATCCTCTGTCTGAAACTCTGTGCAGACGCTGCTAAATGGAACTATGGTTTGGCTCGGTACGAAGCAGTTTCCCTATTTAAATCAGCCCTTTATTGAGAACCATAAGGACTGGGATCTTATTTTGTTTTTAGGAGGAGGGCTGTAGGTCAGGGGTAGAAAAAAAGGAAAACTTTTTAGACAGGCCTTTTAACATGATTTCCCTGCCACCCACCCCCAATCAATGTAGTATTTGTTGTTGTTGTTATGTGCCTTCAGGTCGATCACGACTTATGGCGACCCTGTGAATCAGTGACCTCCAATAGCATCTGACATGAACCACCCTGTTCAGATCTTGTAAGTTCAGGTCTGTGGCTTCCTTTATGGAATCAATCCATCTCTTGTTTGGCCTTCCTCTTTTTCAAGTCCCTTCTATTTTTCCCAGCATTATTGTCTTTTCTAGTGAATCATGTCTTCTAATGATGTGCCCAAAGTATGATAACTTCAGTTTCATCCTTTTAGTTTCTAGTGACAGTTCTGGTTTAATTTGTTCTAACAGCCAATTATTTGCCTTTTTCGCAGTCTATGGTATCCTCAAAGCTCTCCTCCAGCACCACATTTCAAATGAGTTGATTTTTCCCTTATCTGCTTTTTTTCACTGTCCAACTTTCACATCCATACATAGAGATCGGGAATACCATGGTCTGAATGATCCTGACTTTAGTGTTCAGTGATACATCTTTGCATTTGAGGACCTTTTCTAGTTCTCTCATGGCTGCCCTCCCCAGTCCTGGGCTTCTTCTGATTTCTTGACTGTTGTCTCCTTTTACTGATGCATTTCCTATTGCTTATAATGATGTTCTTTTTGCTTTTTACCTTTTACTGCGTCTCTGCATGGTGTAAGCTGCCTTGATGCAATTCTGTGAAAACGGCGGCTTCTAAATGCTTTAATAAAGAAATAATAAATAATGAACAGAGCTTTGCCTGCAGAAGATCTCCCCCAGGTAGGGCCGGGAGACACACACACACACTCTCCCATCGATCGATGGGGGGGGGGATGCTGAAGGCGAGTAGCCGGGCAAAGTCCTCCGCCCCAGCAGGGGGCGCTGTTGCAAGGTTGAAGGTCGGGGAAGGGAGGGGAGGGGGTAGCCGAGCGGCTGAGCCAGGCCGAGCCAGACTATGGCGTGGGCTGGAGGTTAGCGGAGGCGGCAGCGCTGCCACAACCGCCCCCCCTGGAGTTTGCACAGGTAAGGGAGTTTTGCATGCCATGCCACGCAGCTCGTTTTCCTTTCTCTCGCCCTCGCCCTCTCAGCAGAGATTCTTTATCCACCTTCCTTCTGCAAACCCATCTTTCTCATTCCCTCCTCCCCACACTTTTGGTTTAACCTTCCCGCCCCCCCCCCAATAAGCCAAGCCATGCACGCCTCGAGGTGTGATTGCTGCAAATGCAAAATCCACCTTATTTTGTAAAGGAGGGCTTGCCTTCCCCTCCCCCCAGCTCTCAATGGCCTCTTCCAAACTCTTAATCTCTCTTTATAGCCCCCTAATTTTTTATTTTATTTTACACACTTCCCTCCCCAACTTGGGCCACCCTCTTCTTCTCCCCCCCTCCCCAAAACAAGGCAGTCTCAAGGATTGCATCACCAAGGGGCGAGTTTTGCTTGGAACTGGAGACTGTGCTTCCTCATTGCATCTTCCTGCTTGTTACGCCCCCCCCCCCAACACCCAGGCAAAAATATCCCCTAGTTCTAATTCTAATTGCTTCTGATTCTTCCCCCCATTTTTTAGCCTTTTTTTCCTGCTCTCCCCTGCCCCAATTTTGCACTCTGGATCTTCACCCTGGTCTTTCCTATTTATGAGCTTCTAAATGTTGTTCTGAACAGACCTGAAATTACAAGATCTGAACAGGGTACTTCATGACAGATGCTCTTGGAGGACACTGAGTCATAGGGTCGCCATAAGTCGAAATTTACTTGAAGGCACATAACAACCACAAAATGTTGCTCTGGGTTTATTTGAGACGGATCTGTAGTGACAACTGATCCCGCCCCCCCCTGGACAAAAATATATTGTATTTTTATATTTGTATTTTTTGTAAGCCGCCTTGAGGGCCTTTGGCCGAAAGACGGGGTATAAATAATAATAATAATAATTAAAAAAAAAACCAGTTGCTGATCTCAGATTGCTGTTGCCACCCAGGGCTCAAGTTGCAGGAAGCCAGATTTCAACTGGACATCAGGAAAAACTTCCTAACTGTTAGAGCCATACGACAATGGAACCAATGACCTAGAGAGGTAGTGGGCTCTCTGACACTGGAGGCCTTCAAGAGGCAGCTGGACAGCCATCCGTTGGGAATGCTTTGATTTGGATTCCTGCATTGAGCAGGGGGTTGGACTTGATGGCCTTATAGGCCCCTTCCAACTCTACTATTCGATGATTCTATGACCCACCCCGGTTCATTCTCCAAGGAATACTTCCTGGTCCTGCACCCAACTCCAAATCCCTCTCTGCCTTCCACACCCACAAACACAGAAAGCGTGGAGATCTGAGTTGTTGCACATATTGAGAACGTCAGAAGAGGCCAGCTTCTGAATCAGGCCGGTGGGCTATCTAGCCCACCCTCCTGGTCTCCCAGTGGCCAGCCAGATGCTCGTTAGGGGAAGCTCGCAAACAGGATTGGAGCGCAAGAGCAACTCTCCCCTCCTGCGGCTTCTGGCAACTGGTCTTCAGAGGCGTATGCTGCCTCCGACAGTGGAGGTAGAACACAGCGGTCGTGGCTAGTATCCAGGGATAGCCTGGTCCTCAATGCGTTTGTCTAACCTTCTTTTAAAGCCCTCCAAGTTAGTGGTCATCACTGCCTCGTGGGAGAGCCAATTCCATCGTTTAAGGATATGCTGTCTGCGTCGATTTGTGGTTATCTGCGTATTTGCAGAGAGAGAATGGCGGTATGGCTTAAAACCTGAGCAATGTGTTATGTTGAACATGCTGTTTAAGAACGTAGAAGAGCCTGCCGGATCAGGCCTGTGGCCTATCTAGTCCAGCCTCCTGATCTCACAGTGGCCTGTTAGGGAAGCCGGCAAGCTGGACCTGAGCGCCACAGCAACTACCGCCTTCAACTGTGGTCAACTGGCCGTCATGGCCAGTAGCCACAGATAGCCTGATCCTCGGCAGGGGTGTAGTCGTCCAGAGTCTCGGGGGGTCTTAGATCCATTACTTTTTTCGGAACATGGTCCCAATGTCTCTAGCATCCTATGAGACAATCAGCATAAAAGGGGAGTGCTTTAGTCACTGAGAAGAGTCTTGAAGCATGCTTCCTTGTCCTTTCCTGCTGATTGGAGCCAATCAGAGTGAAAGGAGGTGAGTCAGCCACTGAGAAGACTCTTCTCAGCAGCTAACACACTCCCTTGTCTTGCTGATTGTCTCCTGGGGATCTCTGTTGTGATGGGAGAAGGTTTAAGAAGGATCTCATTCTTAACCGGGCAGCAAAAAGGGGAGGGGAGGCATGAAGGGACCCTGCACCTCTAAATTTGCCACTACGCTACTGATTCCTCCATGAATTTGTTTCACGCTCTTTTAAAGCGATCTAAGTTGGTGGCCATCAATGCATCTTGCGGGAGTTAATGCCATAGTTTGTACCTCCTCCCCGTGTTATTCTGAAGACTTAGGGGAGGTGCATTTTCCTCCCACCCCAACACACACACACTCCTACATCTCCTAATTCTTTCTTGAGGCCCTCCCAATTTGGGGGCTGACCTCAACGCCCCACTCCTTCTCTACCTTCCCCCTTTCAGACACCCAAAGGGACAGCTCCCCACTCCCACCCCATCCCCAGTTAAGAGTCTGAAGTTGCTTCAATGGCACCCCAAAGGGAAAAGGGGGTTGGACCCGGTTGGTCCAGTGCCTCTGGGTGGAGAGGTGTGGGATTATCTCATATTTATTTATTTATTAAATGTATATCCTGCCCTCCCAGTAGGAGCCCAGGGCGGCAAACCAAAAAACACCGAAAGCACATCTTAAAACAACTTTAAAACAGACTGTACAATATATTAAAACAAAACAACTTAAAAAAAAAAAAAAACATTAAAACAAAACATGTTTTAAAAACATGTTTTGAGGGGGAAACCAAACCTTTGAAAAGCATCTTAAAAGCAACTCCGACACAGACGCAGACTGGGATAAAGTTCTCTACTTAAAAGGCTTTCTTCCAGAGTGCGGGTCAATGTCCTGCTTTCCTTGTGATGCCTCCGCTTCCCCCACCCTGGGTGCTTTATTTTTAATATTGTGGTTTTGTAAAACAATTCTGGTTTTCCATATCGGCAGTTTTCACTTCCTAATACCCAGAGCAACAGCTGGCTTCTTTGCGTGGCCAAAGGCTGCCCCGCTGTGATTTCTCCCTATTGCATTTTCCCACTCACACACACACTGGGCTTCTGCTGGAAGAGTCCCTGCTACCCTGAAAAGGATTTTGTTTATTGCTTTCAAAACTCTCTCTCTATATATAGATATAGATATATTGGAGGGGTGGGTGGGTTTCCAAAGAGACTTATTGGTGTCCTGCAGCAGTGCTGAAGTTTCCTTGCTTGTGTTTGTCTCTTTTTACTAAACAAATGTTTTAAAACTTCCCACCAAGGTCCCAGGGCCGATCACAAAAACAGATAAAAATTGCTGTTGGTTTTATTTATTTGCTCAATTTCAGAAGGAAACTGACTAGCGTTACCAGTCCACAAGGCTTGAAGGGCCCAAGGGAATGTCTCTTCTGATGTACAAAGGCTTTGCAGCCTGATCACCTAGGGGCAATTCTCATACTCACCCCAGGCTAGGGGCTGCAAGCAAAACTAGGCTGAACCATCGGCTTGCTTATAAGTGGGTGAATCGAGGTCTCTCTTTGTTGAGGCCTTCCCCACCCCTTTGGAAATATGAGGGCTCTCTATTCATTTGCTGCCTCTAGGGCCCACCGGGGACTTGGTCTAAAGCTTGCGTTTACAGTTTTTGTGCATGTGTTTTTAACGTCAGAGTTCAGTCCCAGAACTTGCAAAGTAACGAGCGAGGGGCTCTCTGAGCATGTGCAGAATACTTTTCCTTTTCTTCTGGCTAACTGTGGCTCTCAGTAGCTGGAGATGCGGCATGGTGTTTCGGTGATGATGTTAAAGTGTGGATTCAAACCTCCCTGCTCCACCACTCAACTCCACAGTCCTCACATCTGGCTGCTGTCAAGCCGGTTACTCTACCGCGCAGGGTTGTTGTGAGACTCAAGTGGTGGACCTCGGAGGAGAGGTGGGGAGACATACGTGTCACCAATCCATATGGCCTGAAGTTTAGGGATCTGAGTCTCCGGGTCACAGCATGGATACTAACCACGCTTTGTTAATGTAAATAACTAACGTGATGCAGATTGTGTGTGTGTCTTAATTTCACATATTTCCAAACGGAGTTGGAACTGGCAGGGACTGACCAGGAATGGAGACTGTAGAGCTGGAAAGAGTTGCTCTTGCACTCAGGTTGTGCGCTTGTTGCTTCCCGTCGGGGCATCCGGTTGGCCACCTGTGCAAACAGGATGCTGGACTGGTGTATGCCCCCTTCCTGGGCATTCAGGTTTTCAAGGTACCAGAGAGATGAGGAAGGCAGACTGGGTCGCAGGTTTACTTAAAAGGAGACAAAGTGTTTATTGAGTAGCTTTCAACCCACAGGTGTACCCAATACACAGTGGGACAGGCTGCCCGGCTCTGCACGGACACGGACCAGGCTGAACACTGAACCAGGCAGCCCAGACCCCTTTTTATAACATACATGTTTACCAGCTCAATAATGAGGTTACATAACTGATTAATTATTATAAAACATTAAATCATCGCATCTCAGCATATAATTGCTAAAAAAAGGCGACATCATACTACAGGATAACAATAAATGATAAGCAAAGCAATCGCCTAACGGGGCATTAACTGCTCCAAGATCTACACTATCTTGGTTAACAAGGCACCTTTCCAGCATCCCAGAATCACTCTTGGCAGAGCATCACACCGAATGCTTATTAGGAACCCCAGATTAGACTCCAGGTGGCTCTGAGCTAATTCATTGACCGTTCCTTGAACCATCTTCCTCACACTTAGATACTGAATGCTACACTAGAGAACTGGGGGGGGATACAAGCCCCCCTTGCCTACAGGCAGCTATTCTGCTAGTATAGCTGCTGAACTTGCCCATGGGCCAATACAACTGGATGGCCACTGGCCTGACCCAGGGCTCTTCTTATGAAAAGGTTTGGAAGAGGGCAACCAGAAAGATCAAGGCGAGGAAAATGGATAGAGAAAGGTGCTGTCTCCCTCTCACATAAAACTGGAACTTGGGGCCATCGAAGAAGCTGAATGTTGGGAGGTTCAGGACACAGGAAAGGAATAGCTTCATCACACAGTGCACGGTTAAATGACGGAATCTGCTCCCGCAAGAGGCGGTGAAGGCCCCCAACTTGGACGGCTTTGAAAGAGGATTAGAGAAACTCCTGGGGGAGGAATCGGTGGCTGCCTCCCATGGTGGTGAAGTTCTCCCTCCGCTGTCATAAGTAGTAAGCTTCTGAACGCTGGTTGTTGGGAGTCACAAGAGAGTCGCTCTCATGCTCAGGTCCTGCTTGAGGGCTTCCCATTGAGGCATATGGTTTGCCATTGGGAGAACGGGAGGCTGGACTAGATGGACTTTGTGTGCCCTTTTGTCAACAGCAGCTCTTCGTTGAGAAATTAATCTTTGGCTTTGGGGCCTGCTAACTTCTCATCTAGACACCACTGATGTAGGATTCTGTACCCTGCCCAGCCTATTAGGGATCACACATTGAGATGTAAAGCAGGGATGGGGGACCCTGTGCCCCCCAGATGGCCATGCTGGCTGGGTCTGATGGGAGTTGGAGTCCAACATGTGGAAGACCATGAGCTTCCCGCCCCTGCTTTATTCCTCTGTAAGTGCATTTAATATGTGATCCCTGATTGGCTGGGACACGCGTATACGACAGGGATGGAAGAACCTGTGGCCTTCTGGATATTGTTGGACTGCAACTCCCATAATCCCTGACCGTTGGCCATGCTGGATGGGGTCGATGGGAATTGGAAGCCCAACAATATAGAAGGCCACAGGTTCCCCCATCTCTTTCATATACTCACGTCCCAACCAATCAGGGACCACATATTAGATGCACTTACAGAGGAGTAAAGCATGCCCCCCCTGAGCCCTGTGTTGTAAAAGCATCACCGAATGAAGAGGTCTTCAAACCCAGGAAAAAGAGGGAGCCCGGCGTATCTCCTCAAGGAAAGAGTTCTGTGGTTTTTGCTCTGCCACCGAAAATGCCACGTCCCTTTTCCCCACCTGTTATGCTTCTGATGATGAAAGGCAGGTCCATCAGGGAGAAGGCGGCAAGTGTCTTGTGTGGTACAATTTGGGCCAGTGTTGTATTGGCAAGTGCCCGCTTTGTACCTGGGCGTAGGGGTGGCTGCGCGCACACCCCATGTGTTTCAAGCACGCGCCTTTATCCCGGGAACCGTAGCATGCGAAGGGTGCTTGGGAATGGTGGCTCTCTGGGGAGAAACGACAGCTCCCTGGATTCTCTGGCAGAAGCCAGCTGCTTTAAAGGGACGGCGCACGTACCCAGCTGGCAGTTCTGCTTTGGCTTTTACCCAGCAAAGAAGCAGAACTGGAATGTTCTCCGCTTCTCCCTTCCTTCCGTCTTTGGTTGGTTCTCTTATGTGGTGATGGCGGAGGGGTATTCTGCACCCCACCCCAGGTCACACTTCCCTCTCTCAGGGCCCGGAGCTTTCGCTTTTTCCTCATTTTCACTTTCCTCTATTCTTATCCTGGCACCGTGGAGGGGAAGTCTAAAGTCTCCACTCCTTTCCTGGCCTGGGAGGAACTCTTGCCCTCTCTCTCTGCCTGCCTGCCTGCCTGCCGGGTGTGATTGGTAGGCCTGCAGTCACCCCTGCTGTCCTGGAGCTCTGGAGAGGTTTGGTGATCCAGCAGTAAGTCGCGGTTGACCATATTGCTCCACAGCAAGGGCTCGTCTCGTCGGAAATGGCTCGCAACCTGTGCAGGGGTGTTGTTAGGGGCAGGGTGGGGAGCCTCCAGGCCGCCGCCCCCTTTTCTCTCTCTCTGACTCCCAGCATCTCCAGGTAGGGCCAGTCCATGTAGACAGTCTTGAGCTCAGTATAAGGCGGCTTTATGCGTTCCTGCGGGCGTTGCGCCTGCATGCGTTTTCCTGGGCGCATGCTGCTGCATGCAGGGTTGCAGAGGAAGGGGCACAGCTGAAACATGGTTGCATTTGTTGCGGGGGGGATCTGCAAGCAGGTTGCATGCCCTTTCGTATAGAGAAAGGGCTCCCCTTGGAGATTTGCTCAAGTTTCGCCTTCTCAGTGGTGATGATGATATGAATTGGCGTTCATTCGGCATTTTGCAAAGTAACATGCCTAGCTTGTGAGTGACCTTGGCTGAGGCATCACTTCTCAGGCTAACCTACCTCACAGGGTTGTTTTGAGGATCAAAGGGGGTGGGGGAAATGCACGCCACCTCCAGCTCCTCAGAGGAAAGGCAGGGTGTCAATAAACATTATCGTTCCCACTAATAGGGAAGCTCGGAGGATGGCAACAAGGGAGAGGGCCTTCTCAGTGGTGGCCCCCAAATTATGGAATGATCTCTCGGACGAGGTGCACCTGGTGCCAACACTGTTATCTTTTCAGAGCCAGGTCAAGTCTTTCCTCTTCTCCCGGGCATTTTAGCATGTGTTTTTAAACTGCTTGTTTAAAAAATGTGTTTTTAAATTTGTATATTTGTTTTTAATGTTTTTAATTGTTGTAAACCACCCAGAGAGCTTTGGCTGTGGGGCGGTATACAAATGTGATAGATAGATAGATAGATAGATAGATAGATAGATAGATAGATAGATAGATAGATAGATAGATAGATAGATAGATAGATAGATAGATAGTGATGTCAGGTGGTGAGTGCCGAGGGTTGTGTAGCCAAAATAGGATAGTAGTATGTTCACGGGCATGTGGAGATTTGCCCATGTCCCAGTGAATCTTCTAAATAATCATAATAATAAAAAAAAAAAATAGGGTCAACCTTCCCCCCTCCCCAAAAGAAGTAACCATGAAATGTTGGGAAAGGAGGTCGGAATGGGCCGTTCTAGAGGAGGGCGTCTCTGACTGGCTGGCACAACGAACATTTTTGGTGGAAGTCCCACTTTTTGCGGTAGTTAAGAGCAAGGAGAGTCCTTGCCCCAATGCCCTTACAATCTACGTTTTGACAGCGGAAATGAGGTACCTGCCAGGGAATGGGAATTTGCTTACAGGTCGGGGCGAATGGGTTAAAAAAAGCCCACCCCTTTTCAGCTTGGAGGCCGCATCCCCTTCTGAGCAAGGGCTCAAGGGCCACATGCCAGTGGGTGGACAGGGCCAGAGGCAAAAATGGGTGGGACAGTGCATGTCAATTTGGCCTTTGTATGGTAGTCTCGTTAATACACATTCTCCACTCTGTCCTACGTCCTGTCCTAGCCCAGGAGGAAACACTTGGGGTGCAAAGCGGGCCAGGGAAGGATGTGGCCGGGGAGACTTGCGGGGGCCAAATGGAGAGGCCTGGAGGGCCGCATTTGGGGCCCCGGGGACTGCGATTACCTGGTCTAAACGGAAAGCTTCTCACGAATTTTGAGTTGGGCTTTGCAATGCAATCTTGTGCACTGAAGGAGCGGTTCAGGAACTGCCATTTCCTGTTGTTGTGCTGGCTGTATGCATGGTTTTTTGTTGTGAGGGGGGACGGCTGTAAGAAGCAAAGTACAAACGGCTTTTGAGAGCAGCCACCGCTTGTTTCCTCTCTCTCTCTCTCTGGCACATAGGGCGTTGCAGGGAGCTGATGTGGTGGGGGGGACAGCTTTAGTAGTCCTCTGTGGTTTTCTCCCAGCTGAGCTGGATGTTTGGCGCTTAGCCAAGCCTTCTCCTTGACATGCTAGCTTTCTACATGTGGGGGGTTATATATATATAAAAGATTCAACAGTTCACATCCCTTCTCCCTGCCTTCCAAACAGTCCAGGCACAGCTTTGCTGAACGTGCCACTTTTTTTCTAGGAGGGCCAGAGAGGAAGAAGTTACTCTGGGAGCGGGGGGGGGGCATTGGCGACACCCCAAGCCCTTATTTGACCCAGCATTTAAATCCCTGTTGGCCTCTCGCACCTTGCGCAGTGCAAAATTGTGTTGTAGAAAAATACAGCGTTGGCTTTTTTTCCGTGACGTGCATAAAGCGCCGTGTGCCTGCACCGGGTGCTTTCAAAACCCACGGCAGCTGTGCCCGAGGGATGTTTCAGTCAGTCTGAGTTGCAAAACAGCTGTAACTTTCGGTTTTTCAGGAGAGACCGAGATGCACGTCCTAAGCAAAGTGCTTTGTGCAGTGCTCGATTCCCTTTGGCAGCAGTTGACAGGCAGAGGTTCACGGCATGTGGGTGGGTGCGGCCCTTGGAGATGCTCTGAGGGCCTGATCTGGCTTGCAGTCTGACTGCCTGATGTGGTGGTGAGGTTTTGTGTGTCCTTTTGAGGGCGGGCCTCCTCGTTCCGAAGCTGTTTTCGTTCCTTCGCGTTTCTTTTAATCGATTGCCCCGGGCATCAAACAGTGGCAGGTCCTTTTTTGGCTGGAGCAGGCCGCCTCGCAAGAGCATCATCAAGTCAAGGGACGCGGCTTCTTTTCTTTTTTTCCCCCCTGCAGCTGGGTGCCAGCAGATAGAGGTGGGTGTCAAGTCGTGTGTGCCACGGCCAAAAATAGATCCGTTGAGCTTTGGCACCAACGGCGAGGGGGGGAGGATAAGCAGGGCCTGTGTTCGAGGGCACGTGGGAAGGTCTATAAGCTTCTGAACAGCTGGACATCAGCAGGGTAGGAGTGCCATCTGCACTGCCCCTTTCCCCACTTTTTTCCTTGCTGTGCAAAAGACTGGGGGGGGGGCTGCAAAGAGGATCTGCCTCTGTGTGTAATCAGGTTTTTTTCTGCCTTGTCCTAGTTCTTGGTCTTGCAGGTTCCCTTTTACCGTGGAAATCCCCTGGGGGGAAGGAAAGGTAGGGGGGAATACATTCTCCCCCCCCCAAAAAAGAACCCTAATTCCCAGATTCCCTGCTTGCTTTCCCTTTAAAGAAAGATTCTAGCATTTGTAGAGCCGGAGTTATGATGGTAAATGTGCAACCGCTATCCTTCTCAATTTGTGTGGGTGCGTCAGAGAAACTAGCTTGCTCCCACACACACACACACACATAAATCTTTCAGCGTTTTCCTTTGACCCACCCTGCAGGAAAAATTATTGCAGACGCCCATGCCTCTTCTGATTAGACAGGAAGATAGGAAGCTCCCTTATACTGAATAGGACCATTGGTCTATTGAACTCAGTATCATCCTCACTGACCAGCAGCGTCTCTCCCAGCCTTACTCGGAGACGTTGCCAGGGATTGATCTGGGACCTTCTGCGTGCAAGGCAGAAGCTGTGCCACTGGCCTTCCCCATAAAACATGCTTTATACCGAGTCAGAGCTGGTCCACCCAGCACAGTATGGTCTGCACTGACTGGCAGCAGCTCTCCTGCTTCCCAGATGGGGAATCTTTCCTAGCCTTACAGGAGATACGGCCCTTCAGATTGCTGTTCTGAACGCGCAGCCGTGGAGACGCACATTGGGCTTTGCAGGGGGGGGACTGTTAACGGGGAAAAGATTGGGCCTCCGCCCCGAGGTGCCTACAGTCTGCATTTCAACAGGGTACGGAGGGAGGAAGGGCAGGAAGAAGCACAGATGGTGAGTTGATAAGCCGTGCCCTCTCAGCCCCGCCATCTTCTGCTCTCTCAAAAGGGGGGTAACAGGGCTGACCTACCTCACTGCGGGAGCTCTCCCACTCTCTGGCCCCATTTGTGCCATCCGTTTAAAGCACTGTTACATACCGCTTTAAACCCATCATGGCTTTTCCTCCAAAGTTCCCTGGGAAACAGCCGCTTGCGAAGGGTGCTGTGAGACCTTTGGAGACACTTCCGTTGGAGACCCCTCCCAGACCTACAGTTCCCGGAGCGGTGTAACGGTCAGTCCCTCTTCCCAGGGGACTCTCCGCTGCCTCGTGGACTGTCCATCTTTGCTGTGACCATAAACTGATTGTGCTCTCTAGGGAATTTCACTCTTGACAAAGAGGCATCTCGTGTGTGTGTGTGTTCGTGTTCCCATGCTGGATTCCAGTTAGTCTTAGGGGTGAGGAACCTCAGGCCAGGGGTTTGAATGCGGCCCTCTAAGCTTCTCTGTCTGGCCCTCGGGACTCTCCCAGGGCGCACCCCTTACTGGCCTCACTCTGCATCCTCCCTGAGTGGTGCAGGGCTGGCATATGTGTCCTTGAACATGGATCGTTTATGTTCAGTGCTGCACCCACTTCTGCCTCTGGCCCCGCCCACCCACCCCCATGTGGCCCCCGAGAGGTTGCTCAAAAGGGCCCTGTGGCCCTCGGGGTGAAAAAGGGTTCCCCAACCCTGAATGAGCTGTTTTGTCCCTTTCCTGTTTTCTGTGATGCAGCGGACCACTCTCCTCCCTGTCTGGGCCAATTGGTGATGCATTTGTCTGCTCTCAGCCAGAGGACGAGGTCCTGGCGGGGGCGAGAAAAGGGGCTAGTTCTCATTGAGGTGGCAACCTGGTGTCCATGGTGCACCCACCACCGACGTCAGCCATGTGGGGCACACATGAGATCGAGGAGGGGAATAACCCCTGCACGTATAAAACTAGGATTTCTGGAAGAAAGGAGAACCTGGGATGGGGTGGTGCTCAAAGTTCATTCGACAAAGAAGCAAAGTTACAGCCAAGAAGTGCCACCTGGCACTGTGTTCGCAGCAGGAAGATTTGTGGTTCCTCTTTCCTTCCTCTCTCCTGTAGCACGTAGATTGGGCCTATCGATTCAAAACAGCAAATGAGGTAATAGAAGGTGGAAATGTTAGAATGGGAATGGACTGGAGGACTTTAGGCTATGGGTGAGGCACTACCGTTTTTTGAGCACTCCCACAGTTGTTGTTGTTGTCGTTTTAATTCCCTGCAAGCAGAAACCTAGCATATCAGGGGGGGTTGATTTGGCTGATATACTAGCTTTTTGTTTGTGGGGAAGATGAAATGTGTGAATTCCTCCTGCTGCAGGCACCCGCACCTTGAATTGTGTATGTGGGTCCTTTTATATCACCTCTGTCATGCTACCACATCATTCTGCTTTGTGCACAGGAGGGATGCCCCAGGGGCAAAGGAGGCCCCTCAGGCCTCTCTGTCTGGCCCTTGGGACTCTCTCCAGGCCACACTCCCTCCCCAGCTACACCCTCTCTCCCCAAGCCACACACCCCTCACTGGTCCTGCTGTGCAATCTCCTAAAGAGCTTTTGCCTGGCTGCAATGTGTCCTTGGACCCTCAACGCCAATCCTGCCTCTTGTATGCCTGGCTGGAGGGTGTGTGTAGAAACGAGCCTGGTGTACCAAGGTGAACTTTACGTCCGTGGCTCTGCCCACTTTTGCCCTTGGTTCCACCTCAAGTGAATAGCCCTGATTCAGCTTTGGAGCAACCTGCCCTTTCCGTGCCAATGCTTGGCTTTCCGTGTTGCAGGCACTTGCACCTTCTCTGAGCGCACGCAGAGATCTTTTAGTCAACCTCAGCTGTCAGACCGCCACTTCAGGCATTAGGGCAAAGGTCATCTGGTCTGGAGGAAGTGACTTTGGGGCCAACGTTGAGTCATGACAAGTCTTTGGTGGCTTCCCCCCCCCCCCAGATTTTGTAAAACCTGAGCTCAACCACTTCCCCCTCTGAGCTCAGTTTCGTTGCTTGTGCAGGCCAACCCCTTTCCTTCCAAGATTCCCCTGTGGGTTCTGCTATATCGACAGAAACATGACTTCTGATGCCACCATCCCGCTCTCTCCTTCCCCTTCCTGATTCAGAGACTCTCAGACTGGCACACACACTAGCAGCCTCGTGGCCAACAATGCTCAGGAATTCTGAGAAACCCCCTAAATCAGGCCCGTTTTGAAAAGTTCAGTCTGCCAACTTGATTCAAAATGGCGTCCTGTTGTATCCAAACGTAGATGAAAGTCTGCCTCTGCGTCTCAGGAACCGTTATGCCAAATGTGGTTAAAAGCAGTGCAGTTTTGAAAGGATCAGTCTGCCATCTTGATTCAAAATGGCGTCCAGTTGTATCCAAACATAGACAGATCCTGCCTCTTGATGTCGGGAACCGTCATGCCAAATGTTGTTAAAATCAGTGCCGTTCTGAAAATTTCCGTCTGCCATGATTCAAAATGGCGTCCAACCGTATCCAAACATAGGCAAGGTCTCGCTCCTCGATCTCAGGTACCGTCATGTCAAATTTGGGTACGATATCTTAAGAGGTGTCCAACTGCACAGAGCACAGGCGGACAGACAAAACGCATTCCGAAATAGATAGTGAATGACATATATGGTATATTTCCAGTCGGATCCTTGTAGCTGAGAATTAAACTGGGGTGGGGGAGAGTTGCGTTCTGCTTTGAAGAAAGAGAAGGGGCATCCTGCCGTTTTAGCAGACCTCCCCCCTGCATCAAGGCTTTGGAGGGGTTGGGTGTGGTTTGCACACCCACAGAATGTGTCATCATATTATTAATATTTTAGGAAATTTTTCTGCAGATCTTCAACCTGTTTTGCATGAACTGCAGAATGAAGGAATTTTTGCATCACGTAACCTCCTTCGCCCTTGCTACCCTCTCGCCTTCCACAGCATACTGCTACAAAACAGCAAAAAGAGTGAGTATGGATAGATATAGATAGTTAAAAAGACAGGTATAGATATTCAGAGATTTGTGTGTGTGCAGAGTACCGGCACCTCCTTGGCAGACATTTTGTGCTGGCACCCACGGCACTTTTACCAAGGTATGAGTAGAGGCACCTCCTTTTTTACAAAAAAAAAAAGAGAGAGAGCCCGGTTTGAAGCTCTTCTTGTAGAAGCAGGGGAAGGTGTTGTTTTTTCCAGCCCAAAGGCTGCCTTTGCGTGTAGGCAGCTCTTTCCATTTGCCCATCCCGAATCTCCTGACGATCAGTTTTGTTGGTTCTGGCATTTGTTTGTTTATTTAATAAATTTGTATCCCTCCCTTTCTCCCATGGGGAGCCCAGGGCGTAAACAAATGGCAAAACACTAAAAATATCTTGTTTGTTTGTTTGTTTGTTTGTTTGTTTTATATCCGACCCTTTCTCCCAGAGATCTTGAAAACATCCTGAAAAGGGGACATCTTTTTTTTTAAAAAAAAAATCTTTAAAAACATCTTAAAAATAATTCCAACACAGACTGGGATAAAGTCAGAGAGATAAAATCTGTCTGTCTGTCTGTCTGTCTATCTATCTATCTATCTATCTATCTATCTATCTATCTATCTATCTATCTATCTGTCTGTCTGTCTGTCTGTCTGTCTGTCTGTCTGTCTGTCTGTCTGTCTGTCTGTCGTCTATCTATCCATCTATCCATCTATCCATCCATCCATCTATCATCTATCTATCCATCTATCCATCCATCTATCATCTATCATCTATGTATCCTCTATCTATCCATCTATCTATCTATCTATCTATCTATCTATCTATCTATCTATCTATCTATCTATCTATCTATCTATCTATCTATCTATCTATCTATCTATCTATCTATCTATCTATCTCCACCATGGCGACACTCTATTGAACATTCCTTGTGGAGCTCCCCCAAAGGCCGCCATTGGGTAGAAGCATAACGGGAGGCGGGACTTTTCGATGCTGTCGTGTCTGCTTCTCCTGTGACACTCTCTCTTCCACCCCTCCTTGTCCTCTTTGTTCCAGATGCCGTGAGCGGCTGCCATGACAGAAGAGTGGGCCCCGCAGCTGGTCGACTACTTCGTGGTGGCCGGATTGGTGGACACCTCCAAGCCGCTGGAGGATGAGAGCCAGCCGCCCCGCCCCGCCAGGCCCAGCGAGCCCATTGTGGATGTGGCCATTATCGTCCGCTCTCAGGGCGAGGAGGTGCCCCACGGTTTCACCTGCATTGACCGCACCACCTCTGGGAACCCCGTGGAGCTCAACGCCGGACTGCTCAACAACCCTCAGATGTACATCTGCTATAGGCGGGGCCGGGACAAGCCTCCCATTCTTGAGTTGGGGTAAGTGCCTCAGGGTGGATGGAGGGTGAGGTGGAGACGTGGGCATTCAACTTACGTCTTCATCTAATTAAATTTATAACCCACCCTTCCCAGGGTGTAGTCCTCCAGGGTTGCAGTGGGTCACAGACACCTTACTTTTTTGGGAGCAGCATCCCAGCCGGGTCCCTATGTATGAAAGCAGGAAAGGGGAGTTTGTTAGCCACTGAGAAGAGTCTTTGTCCTTTCGTGCTGATTGGAGACAATCGTAGTGAAAGGAGGCAAGTCAGCCACGGAGAAGACTCTTTTCAGTAGCTTACACGCAGCCTCCCCTTTGATGCCCATTGGCTCCTAGGGACGTCTGTTGTAGTGGAGTGTGGACTTGGAGACAACAAGGGAGATGGGGGAAAGGGAGCATGGCTGTGAGGTGGGAGGTCTTGACTGTCATGAGGGGACTCTACTGGATTTGCCACTATGCTACTGATTCCTTCCTCCCAAAGGGAGTCCAGGGCAGCAAACAGATGATAAAGCACCAAGCACGCCTTAAAAACCAAACATCTTTAAAACAAGACATCTTCAAAACATCTTCAAAAACAGTTCCATTGCAGATGCTGATTGGAATGAGGTCTCTACATAAAAGGCTTGCTGAAAGAGGAAGGTCTTCAGAAGGCACCGAAAAGACGACAGAGATTAGATGAACGAACCCCAGAATCTTTGGAATGCCTCTCCTGTTATGAACCTCCCTGGATTCCCTTAGATCTGAGGGCTGCCTCTGGGTCTTCCCGTTCTGAGGGAGGTTCAGAGGGTGACGACAAGGGCCTTTTCAGTTGTGGCTCCCCACTGGTGGCAGAGCTGGCATCAGGCATGACTGGGCCCTTGGGCACCAGCCTGCTCCAGACCATAATCCAACACACACACACGCCATACAGGTGGCGTGGAGAGAGAAAGCCTGCCTTCGTGCCCCATCTACCTCTTGTGTTGTATGAATTACATGTGTGCATGGCGGGAGCATCTTGCTTGATGGCAGGCATGCTCGCACGGCACTCACGGCATTCACACAGACAGGAAAGGCAGGTGAGCCTTGCGTGTGGGCTTATTGCAGCCTGTATTGAGGGGGTGTATAGGACTCTCTGTCGACGATCTGTGGCAGGGTTGGGTTGCAGGACCCGATGCTGCCGCAGTTCACGGAATGGGAGCACCACCCTAAGGAGGGCCCTTCTGGGCCACAGGGGCCCTCGGCCAGGGCCCAACCTGGCCGTTCTCTGGTGCCAGCCCTGACTGGTGGAATGCTCTCCCCAATGAGGTCCGCCTGCTGCCATCAGTAGCATCCTTTTGGTGCCAGGTAAAAAGTTCTCTCTTCTCCCAGGCATCTGATGGATTTAAATGCTGTACTGAATGATGTGTTTATTGCTGAAATTTTACTGAGGTCACATCCACACGGTCAAGAATGATGATAATAGCTCCTTCTAATAGCGAATTGCTTTGGTGAGTGCCCGTGGGCTAGTAGACAGAGTGGGCCAACTGAGAAATGAGAGGACAGTCTCAGCCCCATCACCTGGAATGCGGAGAAAGACTGCCCTTTGAACGTGGAGGCTCCATCTGGCCATCATGGCTGACAGCCAATGATGTAAAGCAGGGGTGGGGGACATTTATGACCCTCGAGATCTCACTGTGCTACAGCTCCCATCCGACCAAGCCAGCAGGGGCAATGGCCAGGGACAGTGAGGGTTGGCGTTCAACCACTTCTGAAAGGTCCCAGGGTCCCCACCCTTGTCCAAGACCAATCAAGTTCCAACCAATCAGGGATCACACATTAAATGTACTTCTGTAGGTGTACGGGGCAATTCCATCCCTCTTTCCCTTATGTGAAATTCTCGCTCTTCTTGTCATTCCCTTAGGGTGCACTATGATGGGAAGGACCCCCCAAAGCCTGACTACAAAATAATCGACACGACTCCCTACAGCCACTCGGCAAACCTGGCCTCAGGGACCCCCGGACACCAGCGCACCTTCCTGACTTACCGGCGGGCCAGCAAGAGCCAGGCCTACAGCACGCTGGGCATCACCGACATTTGCCTTATCATGCCGAGCAAAGGGGAGAGCACCCCACACACCTTTTGCCGTGTGGACCGGAACCTAAATGCCGGCATGGTGAGTATCTGACGAGGACGTAGCTCAGCGGCAGGGCACCTGCTTTGCATAAGGTCCCAGGTTGTATCCTTGGCATCACCAGGTAGGGCTGGGAATGTCCCCTCTGTGAAATCCTGGAGAGCTGCTGCCAGTCAGTGTAGACAGTACTGAGCTAGGTGGACCAACGTTCTGATTTGGTACGAGGCAGCTAGCTTCCCATGTTCCTGTTTAAAACCAGCCCTGTATTCAGAACTCTGAGGACTAGAATCTTGCTTTACCTTTAGGGGGCAGGGCATACCTCAGTGGTACAGCACCTGCGTTGCACGCAGAAGGTCCCAGGTTCGATCCCCGGCATCTCCACTTAGGGCTGGGAATTTTCCCTGTCTGAAACCTTGGAGAGCCACTGCCAGTCAGTGTAGACAGTACTGAGCTAGATGGACCATTGGTCTGACACAGTATAAGGCAGCTTCCTATGCGTGTAAGTCAGCCCTTTATTCAGAACGATGAGGACTAGGATCTTACTTAATTTTTAGGAAAAGGGCCACAACTCAGTAGGGGATCCTGTGCATCACGTGCAGAAAGTCCTAAGGATTATTCCCTGCTACCTCTAGGGAGGGAGAGAGGGAGAAGTCCCCGGTCTGAAACCCCAGAGAGCCACTGCCGGTCAGTGCCGGCAATACTGAGCTAGATGGACCAGTCAGCTTCCCGTGTTCCTGTTTAAATCAGCCCTTTATTCAGAACCTTGAGGACTGGAATCTTCCTTCATTTATAGGGAAAGGGCCGTCACTCAGTGGTGAGAGCACCTACTTTGCAAACATTAGGCCCCGGTTTTAAATCCCTGCATCTCCAGGTAGAGTGGGGTAAGATCCCTTGCCTAAAACCCAGGTAAGCCCGCTGCCATTCAGCGTCTGTGAAGGTCAATCTGACTCTCTATAAAGCACATTCCCATGTTCCTATTGAAAGCAGCCCTACGGTCAGAATCATGAGGACTGGGACCTTCCTTTATTTCTACGGTAAGAGACGTAACTCAGTGGTAGCACCTGCTTTGTGGCCAGAAGGCCCCAGATTTGATCCCAGGTACAGGTAGGGATTTTTCCCTCTCTTGAGATCCTGGAAAGCTGCTGCCAGTCAGTGTAGGCAATGCTGAGCTAGGTGAACCAACGATCACACAAGCTATACCAATTTGGCTGGCTTCCTGTGTTCCTTTTTAAACCGGATCTTTATTCAGACCCCTGAGGACTAGAATCTTATTTCTAGGGGGAGGAGCCATAGCTAAACGGCAGGGCACCTGATTTGTGTGCAGAAGGTCCCAGGTTCAATCCCCAGCATCTCCAAGCGGGACTCGGAAAGACTCCTGGCTGAAAGCCTAGAGAGCTGCTGCCAGTCAGTGTAGGCGATGCTAGACCGGTTGGACAAACAGTCTGATCGGGAGCCAGTTTCCAGCGGCTGCTTCTCTGCCGTTTGACCAATCGCTTTGCCTCATCTCTTCTTACTCTCTTCTCTGACAGTGGGGCCCGGCCCTCTTCATCTGCTACAAGATGGCATTGGCGAAAGGGAACGTTCTGGTATACGAAGCAGGTGCGTCGCTTTTAGGATGGCTTTGAAAGAGGCTTAGACAAATTCATGGAGGAGAAGGCTCTCAGTGGCTGCCAAAACCTGACGGAGATGTTCTCCCTCCTCCATCAGAGGCAGGATGCTTCAGGGTACCGGTTGCTGGAAACCGCAGGTGGGAAGAGTTGCTGTTGCGCTCAGGAACTGCTCGCCGGCTTCCCAATGGGGGCATCCGGTGGGCCACCGTGAGACCAGGAGGCTGGGCTGCGATGGGCCGCTGGCCTGATCCTGCAGGCTCTTTGCGTGCTGTTGAACCTCTCCGTTATAGGACGCAAAGTTCCTGGACAGCATTAGTACCTTATTCAGCTGTGTGCGTTTTTCTGTATTTTTAATCTGCCATCCCTCCACGTGGCCCTACCACGGGGGTGGAGGAACGTGTGGCCCTCCTGATGTCGGTGGACTCTAACTCCTATCAGCTCCAGCCATGATGGCTGAGTGAAAGTCCGTAACTCAGTGGTAGAGTATCTGCCTTGCATGCAAAGGAGGTCCTGAGTTCGACCCCTGGCATCTCCAGGTAGGGGCTGGGAACGACTCCCTGCCTTGAAACTCTGGCGCGCCGCTGCCTGTCAGTGTAGACTGTATTGAGCCACATGGAGGCAAGAGTCCAACTCGCCATTTGCTTCTTTTAGGTGTGCTTCAATTTAGGTTTATATTATTGGCTTTTATATATATAATTATATGTCGAGTGCAGTTCTGATGGAATGCAGAGTGGGGCTTAATTTATGACAAACACAACTGGCAGGGGAGGCAACACCAGCAGTCTCTTGAGACGTGTGGGACCTGGGACGTGACGGACTTCAAAGGCGAAAGCCTTTGAACTGGGCCTGGAAACATTCTGGCAGCCAGGGAACGCAGACTGCCTATATTTGCCCCTCCCAAGGTTCAGAAGAAGGCAAACAACGGCTAAATAGTCTTCCAGGGCAGCCCCGCGTAGAGCACAATACAGTAGTCAAGCCTAGAAGCCTGGCAGAGCCTGAGCAATTGATGTAATTAACTGGTGGAAAGCACCCCTAGCGTTCACAACTACTTCCTCCCTGCGGTGGATTTTTCCCCCAGGTCTCCTGAGCCGTTACCCGGAGGAAGATAACGAGGCTTTCCCCCTGCCGGAGTCCGTAGCTGTTTTCTGCCTGCCAATGGGTGCCACCATCGAGAGCTGGCCGGTGGACACCAAATACCAGCTTCCTGTCTTCTCCACCTTCGTGTTGACCGGAGCGTCAGGGGACAAGGTGCGATGATTGCAGGTGTCTTGAGCCAATTGCGGGTGTCTTGAGCCTTGTGGAGAACTCTTGGCAGGACTCTTCCAAGGAGGGGAAATTCTGGGATCCCGGAGAGGGGCCTAGAGATCTAGGAGGGTTGGACAAGAATGCCAGGGACAGGCTCCATAATCTGCCAGTTGATAGTCCCTCCTTTGAGGGGTCAGCTGACGTGGGTGAAGGACTTTGAGTCTCCAGTCCCATCCTCTGAACTGCCCCTGGAAGATTTTTTTCCTCTCAAGATCAGCCTCCAGCAGCTGAAGTGCCTCCAACTCCAGGGGTGGAACCCGGGGATGGCGGTACACATGGAGAAAGTTAAAAACACAATTGAAAATGGAAAAAAAATCCAACAAAATCAGTTGCTGCCATAAAAGTCACACGGCAAAGGGTGGATCTTAAAACGTTCAGATTCCAGAGTCTCGGAAATCCTTAAGACATAAGTACTCTCTCAATGCCAAGCAGTATTCATTCCCGCGCTGTACACGCATAGGCTCTGCAGATGTTACTAGTCCACAATATTTATTTAGTTTAGATTGCCTCACCTGTCCTCCACCTATACCGCACACAAACATACCAATGATAAGTCCTTTTTTTTTCTTTTTCTTTTTTGGCCACATTAAAAAACATATCAAGCAGTAGCATTATTGCAATTTGCCCAAGATTCCCTGCCTGGTCGCCTGGAGCCACTTCTCGCTCGCCTAGGGCGAGTGACTCTCTTGCCAAGGCTGCGTAATGCACCCACCTCTCTCCTCCTCTCGTTGCCAGGTGTATGGTGCTGCCATCCAGTTCTACGAGCCCTTCCCCCGGGAGCATCTGTCCGAGCGGCAATGCCTGTGGCTCAACCTGCTCACCGTCGTCGACCGGCGCCCCATCACCAGCAAGTCGGTGCAGACCCGCAAGAGCATCTGCGTCCTGTCCCACTGGCCCTTTTTTGATGTCTTCCGGAAATTCCTCACTTTTCTGTACCGCTACAGCATATCGGGACCTCATGTTCTTCCACTCGAGGCGTAAGTCGGGATGCAGCCGAGAAGGGAGGGAGGGAGGAACCTGAGTGTAAGCAAAGCCTATCTAGAGATATGCAAGTGCGGAAAAATTCAGGGGAAATACTTCTTTTGTTTGTTTCTTGTGCAATTTTTCAGTGAGGGGGAAAAAAAGCTTTGGGGAAAACCTCCTCCCTCCCCCCAATTTTTTCTGTTATTTTCCAAGCCTTCACAGCGCTAGAGGTATCTAGATTAGGCTGTAGGTTTAACTCCCTGCCTACCGACATCAGGAGCTGTAGGAACTCCCTGCCTACTGACATCAGGAGCTGTAGGAACTCCCTGCCTACTGACATCAGGAGCTGTAGGAACTCCCTGCCTACTGACATCAGGCGCTGTAGGAACTCCCTGCCTATTGACATCAGGCGCTGTAGGAACTCCCTGCCTACTGACATCAGGAGCTGTAGGAACTCCCTGCCTACTGACATCAGGAGCTGTAGGAACTCCCTGCCTACTGACATCAGGAGCTGTAGGAACTCCCTGCCTACTGACATCAGGAGCTGTAGGAACTCCCTGCCTACTGACATCAGGAGCTGTAGGAACTCCCTGCCTATTGACATCAGGAGCTGTAGGAACTCCCTGCCTATTGACATCAGGAGCTGTAGGAACTCCCTGCCTACTGAAGTCAGGAGCTGTAGGAACTCCCTGCCTATTGACATCAGGAGCTGTAGGAACTCCCTGCCTGCTGACATCAGGAGCTGTAGGAACTCCCTGCCTACTGACATCAGGAGCTGTAGGAACTCCCTGCCTATTGACATCAGGAGCTGTAGGAACTCACTGCCTATTGACATCAGGAGCTGTAGGAACTCCCTGCCTACTGACATCAGGAGCTGTAGGAACTCCCTGCCTATTGACATCAGGAGCTGTAGGAACTCCCTGCCTATTGACATCAGGAGCTGTAGGAACTCCCTGCCTACTGACATCAGGAGCTGTAGGAACTCCCTGCCTACTGACATCAGGAGCTGTAGGAACTCACTGCCTATTGACATCAGGAGCTGTAGGAACTCCCTGCCTACTGACATCAGGAGCTGTAGGAACTCCCTGCCTATTGACATCAGGCAGGCACCTTCCCTGTACTCTTTTCGGCGCCTGCTTAAAACACATTTGTTCCGGCAAGCCTATCCTGACACGTAGATGCTGACAAGTTTTACTCTTCCCCCCCCCCAGTTCCCTGTTAAGCTAACCATAACCCTAGGCCAGCCGTTCCCAGCGTAGCACCTCCAGATGTCGCTGGACTCCCGTTTCTGTCCTCCGTGTCCATTGGCCACGGTGGCTGGGGCTGACGGGAGGGAGGGGGCCCTTTCTTTTTCTACACTGTGACTTCCCTGTCGCTCTTTCTAGGCACATCTCTCATTTCATGCACAATGTCCCCTTCCCATCTCCGCAGCGCCCTCGGATCCTGGTTCAGGTGAGCGGAAACAGGGGGCGCGAGAGCCTTGGCTCATCGTGGGGTGGCGTGGGGGAGGGGAGGGGGGTCCCACGTTGCATCCCCTCCCTCCCAGGTTGACTGGGAAAGGGATTCTTCAGCCGTGCTCACTCTGGAGTTCAATTCTTCTCTCCCCCCCTTGTTTTTGTCCAACCAGATGTCTTCCTATGATAACATGCTACTGTGCCAGCCTGTTTCATCTCCTCTGCCGCTAAGGTATGGGCTGCTTGGGATGGGGTGGCAAATGCTTGTTCATGTGAACATCATAAGAATGTAAGAGCCCTGTATGATCAGACGACAAGCCACTGGCCGTCCAGCATCCTGTTCTCACAGTGGCCAATAAGATTCATCCAGGATGCCCGCAGTTAGGGCGTGAAGCCAAGACCCCTCCCTCCCTCATACTCAAGAGTATCAACCATCTTGGACCCCACGAGTGGCAAGCGAGGCCTTGTTGGTGGTTCCACCACCAGGGGTTACCCAGTTGGGGTTGACCCATGACGGAGCCTTTTCAGTGGTGGCTCCCCATTTGTGGCATGCCCTCTCCAGTGAGGTGCTTCTGTCTCCATTGCTATGGAGGGATTTGAAAACGTTCCTGTTTACCCACGCATTTGGAGGCTGAAGGGACTGTTCCTAGCAACCTGGAGATCACTGGATGGAAGAATGTTTTTATACTGTAACTGTGTTTTAGATGTTTTTAAACTATAGCTGTGTTGTAGAATGTTTTTAAACTGTAACTGTGATTCAGAATGTTTTTGTTTTTGGAATGCTTTTCTTTTCGTAGGTGTTAAAACGTTTTGGGAGGAAGGGTGGGATATAAATGTAATAAATAAATAAGAACAGAGTCGTGCTGGATCAAACGAAAGACCCATCATAGTCCAGCATCCTTGTTGCCTTCACACCCAGCTTATAGGCTTCCCTGAGGCGCTTGATTGGCTGTGGTGAGAAAGAAGATGCTGCACTTGATGGGCCTTTGGTCTGATCCAGCAGGGGTCTTTCTACGTTCCTTGTGCTGCTAACTCAATTCCAATTGCACCCGAGGAAATTTCTGTACCCACTAAAGTAACTTACGAGAGTTAGATATGGCAAGGGATATCATCCTACTGTAAGCCCTGAAATAAGGTTCAGCTGTGTGTCTGGTCCGATTCTTTGCATGAAATTGTGGGGCAGGGGGATGCCATCTTGACCTTCGCTTCAGGCATCAAAATGTCTCAGGCCGGTCCTGTAACTCTGTATATGTTTGGGATGTAACCTGACAGTTGTTCTGGGACGGTGAAGCTCTGTGCACCGTCTTCAAGTGAAGGGTTTAAAAAAATAAAAATAAATAAATAAATAAATAAATAAATAATAATAAAGCAGTCTGCTGGCAAGGCTCAGTGGGTCACTTTGCCTCCGGTTCCCCTTTTCTCCCCCCACGTTTTTCTCGCAGCGGCGCCAGCTTCCTCACCCTACTGCAGACGCTGGGCCCTGAAAACGCCGTGGCCCTCCTCGTGGCGGTGCTGACGGAGCAGAAGCTGCTGATCCACTCCCTGCGGCCGGATGTTTTGACCAGCGTGGGCGAAGCCTTGGTGTCCGTGAGTTGGCATTTAAGTCAACAGCGGCTGGTGCCCCTTTGAGGCTGGTGGGGCGGAAGGCCGGGAGCCCCACAGTAAGCGGAGCCAGAGCCAGTGACAGGCAGTAATTTTAGGCTGGTCCCCACTCTTTGCCAAAGGCAAAACTGAGACCAAGGAGGAGAAAGTTCACCACCAGGGCCACCCTCTGGATTGGTTGTTGCAAGTAAGGAGGCAGGCAGGTGCGGATTGGCTGAGGGCAGACTGAGGTTGCCCAGTTTGCCCTAATGGACTAGCTAGGTTGGATTGGGGTGGGGGGTTGTCCTGTTCTCACCGGGCTCCTTAGGGTGGTGAGAGACTCCCCAGCAGAAACACACATGAGGGCAGCACAAGGGTCAGCCGGAAGTCAGAGTCCAGGGTCTACCTCAAAACCGAGGGAGTCAGGCAAGAATCAAAGGGAGAGCAGTCCGGGTTCAGAAGCCATACAGTATGCAAGCAGTGCCGGTAAGGGGCAAGGCTTTTATGCTAGAGCCGCTGAACCACACCCCAGACTTCAGCTGATTCCCACCGATCGCCTGCAGGCAGACCTTTACTCCCGAGGAGTCCGGGCCTGTAGTTAGGCACCCCTCCGGATGGGCCGGGACACCGTCCAGCATTTGAGGTGGCGCCTCTCCCTTGGGCTCGGGACCTGTTTAGCCTCAATGTCTGAGGCTGAACTTGCCCTGGGTGCAGATGGCCTGTCCCGGGCCTCATCATAGGATCCTGACTCCTCACCATCAGGTGGAACCTGAGCCAGGGCTGGGCCCAAGACCAGAGCCTCCTGGTCTTCCTCCGATGGGGACTCCGCTGGCTAGGACCTGAAATCGGGCAACAGTCAGCAGGCAGGGAGGGCGGGGTGAACTCAGTTGCATTTGTGAATGGTGTGTTCCCTGGGTAGAGGGATTGACTGTTAACCAACTCTGGGACCTGTAGCTCTGTGAGGGGGAGGGGTTTCCGAACAACTCTCAGCACCCCTGAACAAACTACACTGCCCAGGATTCTTTGGGGGGAAGCAGTGACTGTGTAAGTTGCGTAACAGTGCTTTCAATGTACAATGTGGACGAGGCCCTAGCCTTTGCGCCATTCACCCAGGCCTTGCGGTGTCTTTTCATTCATCCGCCGGGTCCTTCCAGCCCTCGAACCCTGTTCCCTGTGCTTGCTCCCGCAGATGATTTTCCCGTTGCATTGGCAGTGCCCATACATCCCGTTGTGCCCGCTCACCCTGGCTGACGTGCTGTGCGCCCCAGTCCCCTTCATTGTAGGGGTCCACTCCAGTTACTTCGACCTCTATGACCCACCCCATGACGTCATCTGCGTCGATCTGGACACAAACACCATCTTCCAGTGAGTGCTGCATGCTGATGGGGGTTGGCCTGCTCCCGCTCTCCCGCGCAGGGCTTCCTCCCCAACACACACACACACAACCCTACCTTATTTTCTTGTTTAATTCCTATCCCACTTCCAAGGAGCTCAAGGTGGCAGGCGTCGGGTGCAGAGCTTGGAAAAGTTACTTTTTTGAACTACAACTCCCATCAGCCCAATCCAGTGGCCATGCTGGCTGGGGCTGATGGGAGTTGTAGTTCAAAAAAAGTAACTTTTCCAAGCTCTGGCTTGGGTGGTATTGAATTTTAGTCCGACTCAGAGTAGACCTGTTGGGATTGATTGATTGGTTTATATCCCGTCCTCCGTCCCAAAGGAACACAGGCTGGCAGGCACATTAGCAACAAAGCATTTTAACAACAACAAGCATTCCAAGATGCTGTGCTAAGTTCTAGACTGGATTGTTGCAATGCGCTCTACCTGGGGCTGCCCTTGAAGATGACTCAGAAACTTCAGCTGGTCCAACATGCGGCAGCAGGTTATTGGCTGGGGTTCCCTTTAGATCTTAAATAACCCCTGTTTTAAAACAGCTGCGTTGGGCTGCCAGTTCCTTTCTGGGCCAGATTCAAGGTGCTCATGCTAGTGTTCAAAGCCTTAGGCCCCAAATATGTCAGAGGCCGTCTCATTCCCTAGAGACCCTCTTGAGTGTTAAGATCAGCAGAGGAGACCTTCTTGGTAATTCCACCTCCCCCTGAAGTACAGGAGCCCCTAAATTGTGGAATTCCCTTCTCATGGAGTTGTGCCTGGCATCTTTGCGTACGGTTTTCGGCGACTGCTGAAGACGCATCACTTTACCCTGGCCTTTGGCACTTGAGATATATGTTTTCAGGACCCACCCTATTTCTGTTGATTGTAATTTGTTTTAATTGCTTTTATACTGAATTTTAAATGGTTGTAACCCGGCACCCTGGAACCTGATGGTAAAGGGTGGGCAGCAATAATAATAATAATAATAAACAGCAATTAAAAACATTCTAAAAATAGTTGCAGCTTAATTAACATGACTACCTTCAGTCTAATAGTTTCAATGGGTCTGCTATAAGTAGAACTGAGTTGGATACCACCCATGGCTCTCCCCCCACCTCCATATTATTTTGTCTTCACAACAACCCTGTGAGATAGGCTAGGCTGAGGTTTGGTGGCCGGCCCAAGATCTCGCCTGAGCTCCCTGGCTGAGTGAGGATTCGAACCCTGGCCTCCCAGGTCTTAGTTCGACACTCTTAACCATTACGCCACACCTAGCTTTCACTTGAACCTTGCCGTGGGGGATGGGACACAACTGAGAGGGGAGATCACCCGCTTTGCATGCAGAAGGTCCCATCCCCTGCTAATCTAAGGCTGCAGCCCTGGTGCACACTTACTTGGGAGTAAACCCTTCTGAAGTCGGTGGGCCTTCCAAAGTCAACATGCATGGGATCCGGGCCACCCTCCACTCCTGGCCTGGCCTGTAGCGTGACCAGCTGCGAGAGGATTGTGGAGGAGGAGTCCTCTTGGACAGCGGGGAGCAGGCAAGGGGGTGGGGGACGGCGTGGCTGCGGGGCAGGCCAGCGGGAGGCACTAACCGTACAGGCAGCTTTGCTCTGCGCGCAGGTGCGAGGAAAGGAAGCTGCTGTCGACACGGTCCCTGCCCCGGAAACCTTGCAAGGTGCTCTTGGCTTCGCTCAACTCCCAATACCATCAGCTGGATGAGAGTGAGTTGTGCACGTGTGTGTTTGTGTGATTGGAGGGAGTGCGGGGGGGGATTGGGGAGAGGGGCGCATAACCCCTAGTGCCAAGCCATGGTTAACACACGCTTGCACACGCACCCCTGTCTGGTCTCCATCCAGAGAAGCAAGAGGCAGTATCAGAGTTCACTGAAATGTACCAGCTAAACTAACACACTCAAGGAAGGTGCAAAGGAGGGCCAGTGAGGGGTGTGGCCCGGGGAAGAGGGGTGTGGCCCAAGGAAGAGGGGTGTGGCCCAGGGAAGAGGGGTGTGGCCCAAGGAAGAGGGGTGTGGCCCGGGGAAAGCCCCAAAGGCCAAATAGAGAGGCTGGGGGACCCATTTGGCCCCCAAACCCGACGTTCTGTATCCTTGCACTAAGCTGCTATTATTATTATTATTATTATTATTATTATTGCTGCTGCTGCTGATGTCCAGGGCTCCTGGGAGGAAGGGCGGGATATAAATTCTATTATTGTTGTTGTTATTTCAATTTATATCCCACTCTTCCTCTGGAAGGAGCCCAGGATGGCAAACACATCACTAGTTACTTTTTTAACCAATTTAAATAGTTTTTAAACACTCTCTCAGCCAACGTTTTCAGGGCTGCCCAGAACAGTGTCTTTCAGCCGTCAAATGCCTACGAAAACAGGAAGGTTTTTAAATTCCTCCTGAAAGTCAGTAATGAGGGAGACAGACACCTCTCACTGGAGAGGGCACGGGGAACCACCACCACGAATTTAAGATTGGAACAATGAGAAACTGAGAGAACCGAAATTGACAGATCTTCCCATCGCTGCCAACAACAAACCTCTCCCTAGGCCACACCCCCTCTCCCTAGGCCACACCCCCTCTCCCTAGGCCACACCCCTCACTAGCCCTGCTTTGGGCTCTCCTCGAGAGTTCTTGGCCGGCTGGGATGTACCCTCAACCTCAAATGATGCCTCTCGCTTGTCTGGATGGAGGACAGAGAGAGGGGAGTGTATAGAAACCAGCCTGTTTGCACAAAGGTACAGTGTTGGTTGGTTTCTCCACCCACCTCTGCCTCTGGCCCCACCCACCAGCTGCAGGTGGCCCTTGGGCAAGTGCCCAGACCAGAATGCGGCCCTTGGACCCTCGTCAAGCCTTGGCTCGTGTCTCAGCCCCTGAATAACCAGCCCATCGCCCTCTCCACTCCAGTGTACAATAGGCCTGTAGAGGAAGCGACCCTGGAATTCTTGCTGACCGATTATGATCTCATCTATGGGCGGCGAAAACAGCTGGAACTGGACATCCAGGGGTCTTTCCTGCGCTTCATGGCCTGTCTCTTGAAGGGCTACCGTTCCTACCTCCTGCCCATCACCCAGGCGCCCTCCGAGAAGACCCGTGACTCCAGTAGCCTCTTCAACCTCCAGGGTACGGCAAACGGGGGAGAGTTGCTGTCGGGTTCAGGTCCTGCTTGCGGGCTTTCCGTTGGGGCATCTGTTTGGCTACGGTGAGAACAGGAAGCTGGACGATGATGGGCCCCCTTAGGCCTGATCCAGATTCAGGGATCTCCTTATGTTCTTCTGGGTAGCAGTGAGGGAGGGCTCTTTCATTCACACCCTGCCTGTGGACTTCCCGGAGGAATCTGATTGGTCACCTTGAGAACAGGATGCTGGACTAGATGGGCCATTGGCTCTTATATTCCTATGAATATCAGGGAGGGAGGGCTCTTTCATTCACACCCTGCCTGTGGACTTCCCGGAGGAATCTGATTGGTCACCTTGAGAACAGGACGCTGGACTAGATGGGCCATTGGCTCTTATATTCCTATGAATATCAGGGAGGGAGGGCTCTTTCATTTACGCCCTGCCTGTGGGCTACCCAGAGGAATCTGGTTGGCCGCCTTGAGAACAAGATGCTGGACTAGATGGGCCATTGGCCTGATCCAGTAGCAGGGCTGTTCTTATGTTCTTAGTTCTCGAGTAGGGAGAGGTCGTCTCCAAGCCCTAAGAAACCTGCAACCATTTTACACAAGAGACATCTGTTCCCAGCTGATGCTGTTGGGATTTTCCCAATTCCCTTCCCTGGCTGTGCTGGCTGGGAGGCTGTTGGGAACTGGGAGTCCACCAGCTTGTAGAAGGCTGGACTGCAGAGTTCTGGAGACTGAACTTGGGACCTTCTGGATGCAAAGCAGATATTCCATCTCTTCCAGATGCTGCTGGACTCCCAACTCCTATGTGTCTCGACTGTTGGCCATGCTGATGGGTATTGGAGTCCTACTGCATCTGGGGGGCCACAGGTTCCTCATCCCTTTTGCTTTCTACTTCCTTTAACCATGGCTTAATGGGAAGGAGGGATGATGATGTTCTTGGCAAAAGTTTGGATCCTAAGATAGATCCGGAGATGGAAGGTTTTCCATGCATCTCCTTCCCTCTGCAGCTGTTGAATAGACCAATAAAAAGTTTTGTTTTTGAAACTGATGTTGATAATAAACCTGGAGTGTTCTGTTTTCTGGAGACTCCAGGTGGTATCTAGTGCTTTTCCTACTCAGGGTAGACCCATTGAAGTTAATAGACATGACTAAGGCTGCAATCCAGTACATGTCTACTCCGAACTAAGGTCCAAGGGGTTCACTGAAACTTACTCCCAGGTCAGTGTGTACAGGACTGCAGCCTAACTTAAGTTCATTCATTTTACTGGGTCTACTCTGAGTAGGACTTAATTGGCTACAACCCATTTTTATTTATCATTTCCGTTTGCACCCCACCTTTCCTCCAAGGTGCTCAAGCAGGGCATTTAAGTTAGTCGCACCCAATGATTCCACCAGGTCTACTCAGGATTGTTCTCTTCATCTCTGTGTTATGCTCACAACAACCCTGTGAGGTAGGGTAGGCTGAGAAGTCGTGGCAGGGTCAAGGTCACACCTAGTGAGAGCATCATAGCTTGAGCGGGGATTTGAATGTGGAGGACAGGGCTGTCAGTGGCTACTGGCCATGATGGCTATACTCTGCCACCCTAGTCAGAGGTAGTATGTTTCTGAAAACCAGTTGCCGGAAGCCTCAGGAGGGGAGAGTGTTCTGGCACTCAGGTCCTGCTTGCAGGCTTCCCCCAGGCACCTGGTTGGCCACTGTGAGAACAGGATGCTGGACTAGATGTGCCAATGGCCTGATCCAGCAGGCTCTTCTTATGTTCTTAACGTGGGTCTCCCAGTCATAGTCCGACACGCTAACCACTGCACCAGCACTGCCTTCTCAGTGCTCCCTCTGTGCCCCATGCAGGCTTCTTGAAGTCACGTGACCGGGCGTACCACAAGTTCTACGGGCAACTCCTACGCACCCAGCTCTTCACGCAGTTCATCGAGGAGTGCTCCTTCGTCAGCGACCGCCACACTTCCCTGGAGTTCTTTGACTCCTGTGTCGAGAAGGTGACCGGAATGGAACCGGGTGCAAGGGGGTCCAGCAGGGACCCAGGGAGTGCTTTGGGGTTTTTTTTTTGCCCAGGATCAGGCCTTGGACCTGTGAAAATAGATTTGGTCAATTTCACTGGTCAAGAGAGTTTAAACCATTATGGGTTGTATTCCAGCTTACTCAGAGTAGACCCATTGGAATAAATGGACCTAAGTTTGTTTATTTAATAGATTTATATCCCACCCTTCCTCCCAGTCGGAGCCCAGGAGTTAGGCATGTCCGTTCATTTCAAGGGACTACTTTTGAGTAGGGCTAACATTGGCTACAATCCTATGTTACTTAAAACAATTTAGAGTAGGAAGGATGCTTAAATCAACGGTGGCTATCCTGAAGTCTATATCTAGCCCCCCCTCCTCTGTTTTTTTGTGGCCCTTAAAAGTGGAAATGGACCGCCTTCAAGTCAATTCCAACTTATGGCGACCCTCTGAATAGGGTTTTCATGGTAAGCGGTATTCAGAGGAGGTTTACCAAGCCTTCCTTTGAGGCTAAGAGGCAATGACTGGCCCAGGGTCACCCAGCAAGCTTCATGGCTATGTGGGGATTTGAACCCTGGTCTCCCAGGTCGTAGTCCAACAGTCTAACCACTAGGCCACAGTGGCTCTCAATTTGTGGCCCTTAAGATCCCCCAAACTGGTCATTTAAAAAAAGAAATTAAAATTTTAGCTGTTGTTGTTCATCATTTTAAAAAAAAAAATTAGTTGTTGATGATGAAGATGTTATTATTAACTGTTGCCATGATGTCAAAAGGTTGTTTGTGGGCCCTAGAAATATGATCATTTCTAAATATAGATATATTAATATTTAAATGTACAGTTGCATCCAGCTAAGTCATTTAATGCATTTGGTCACACCCAGAAGTGTAGTTGTCCAGGGTCTCGAGGGGTCTTAGACCCTTTACTTTTTTGAGAGCAGGGTCCCTATGTCTAGCATGCTATGAGACAATCAGCATGAAAGGGGAGTGTGTCAGCCACTGAGAAGAATCTTCTAACATCAGCTTTCCTGCTGATTGGAGCCAATCAGAGTGAAAAGAGGTGAGTCGGCCATTGAGAAGGCTCTTCTCAGCAGCAAACACTCTCCCCTTTTATTCTTCTAGGGATGTCTGTCATTGTGAGAGAAGGCATTAACAAGGATCTCATTCTCAACCCAGCAGCAAAACAAGGGGTGGGTGGCCGTGACTAACATGAAGGGACCCTGCACTTCTGAATTTGCCACTACACTACTGGTCACACCCAATGCTCGGGACAGACCCATTGAAATCAATGTCACATGACTAACTTCAGTCAATTCATTTAGGTGGGTCTACTCTGTGACTTAGCTGAACATGACCTTTTCTTTTACCCTCTTCTGGAGCCCCGGTATGATGTCAGGAGGCCAAAAGGTTCACAACCTGCTTTGGCCCTTGGTCTTGATGCCGGTGCCAGTTTGGAAGCTCAACGATAAGCCCAGCTCACCTCCACCCCAACGATAAAGGGAACTTCCTTGCGGGGCAGCTTCCCACCAGAACCCCCCCCTCCCCTCCCCAAAATAAATCCTAGGCTGCCGCTTTTCTTGGCCCTTGCAGCGACAATATCTTCCTACAACCATTGGTTAACTGATTTTTCATACAGTGTTGATCTGTGTGTGTCGCATTGTGAACAGCTTGGCGAGGTCCTCCTGAAAAGCGGTGTGCAAACGTCTTGAAATAAGATACGATCAACCACGCATTGGGCAGGCAGAATTGGAGGCTGCTACTTTCCACAAGGCAAAATGGGGAGGTGGCATCGCCGCCCCCGGTTGCTCCTCACTAGATCTCTCCCTGTCCCTCTCTCTCCTCCCTCCCCCGGATCTCTGTGCCCACTCAGGTGCAAGCAGATCTGGAGAAACCCGAGGAATCCGCCCTGATTGAACTGGACGACACTCACGGCAGCGAGCACACTGTCTTCATCATGCCGCCGGAGGAGCCAACTGGTCCAGATGGTACTGAGCTGCCACCACGGTACCAGTGAGTGTTCCTCATCCCCACTGCAACCATTCATCTGCACTTCTGCTATGTTGTATTTCATGTTTTTATCTGTTCCTGGACTACTTTCTCTCCCCCAGCCTGCTCCTCTTCCAAAGCACGCAGGGTGTTGTGCTATTTAGTTATTTATTAAATTTATATCCCGCCCTTCCTCCCCGAAGGAGCCAAGGGCGGCATGCAAAACCACAGCGAACGAAATTGTGTTTTTCTTAGGAAGGAGCTGACTGTTATGTGTCATACACCCTTACGTACCCAGTCGATCACTGCGCTCTGCAGGTGAGGGCCTCCTGCAGATACCATCTTATCAGGAGGTCCATTCTGCACAACGGACCTTTAGTGTGGTGGCACCTACGCTGTGGAGTTCACTCCCCTTTAATATTAGACAGGCACCGTCTCTGATATCTTTTCTGCACCTACTGAAGACCTTTCTCTTTCAACAAGCCTTTTAAGCTGAGACCTTGTCCCAGTCTGCATCTCTGTTGGAATTGCTTTTTAATATGTTTTTTTTAAAAAAAATGTTTTTTAACCTTTTTTTTTAGATGTCTTCAAAGCTTTTTTAAAGAATGTTTTTAAGCAACAAAAGTTGTTTTGTTTTAATGTCTTTTAAAGCCTGTTTTTATGATGTTTTAAAGTGTTTTTACTGCTTTTGTTTGCCGCCCTGGGCTCCTGCTGGGAGGAAGGGCGAGATATAAATAAAATAATGAATGAATAATAAATATTGGGTTAGTAAGAATGTTAAATTAGCTTTACTTGGGAGAAAAGCTTTTATTCCTTCAGAAGACAATACCCAGGGTTAGAGCTATGTTACAATTATTATTATTATTATTAATTATCAGTTTTTGCAGTATTGTTAACATTATATTTATACTCCCGAAATCTTTCTTTCTTTTTCACGCTTTTCCTGTGCCTCTTTCTTTTGGTGCGATGCAAAAAGCCCAGTTAGTTGTAAACACTTTAACACCTCTCAAAACCAAAAGACTTTGAAACACATTAAAATAAAACATCTTTAACAAACATATTAAAAAGAAAACAAAAACATCTTTAAGAAACAACTTTTAAAAAAGCCTTTGAAAGCAGTTTTGTCCTTGCAACACCCTTGTGAGGTAGGCAAGAGAACGGGGCTGACTTGTGCTTTCAGGCAGTGTACCATTTACCGGGAATCACAAGCAGGGACAACGTAGTTAAACATGGAATCTGCTCCCACAAAATGTGGCGATGGCCCCCAACTCGGATGGCTGTAAAAGAGGATTAGACCAATTCCTGGAGGAGGTATCAATGGGTAGCTACCTCTTATGGCTAAATTCTCTCTCTGCTGTCAGAGGCAGGATGCTTCTGAATGCCAGTTGCTGAGAATTGCAAGTAGGGAGAGTTGCTGTCACGCTCAGGTCCTGGTTTCGGACTTCCCGATGGGGCGTTTGGATGGCCTCTGTGAGAACAGGATGCTGAATTAGGGGAGCCACTAGCCTGATCCAGCAGGGCTGGTCTTGCGTAGTTTTTGCCCAGTGAGTTTTCACACTTTTTCAGGTTGTAGCACAACGTCGGCTCTGTTCACAGAAGGACTCTTGAAATTGATGGATATGACTAACCCCGGTCACACCCCAGGTAACCAACAGAGTCCAGGGTGGGACTGCGCAGATAAGCACCCAGGCGAACTCAGTCCTGGATACAGAGAGGCAATTAATTGGCGGGCGGCTCGTAGCTCAGTATGAGAGCACCTGCCTTGCATGTAGAAGGTCCCAGGTTCAATCCCCGGAAGCTAAAGCTGGGAAAGACTCCCTGCCTGAAAACCACGGAGAGCCGCTGCCAGCCAGTGCAGACAACACTGAGCTAGATGGCTGAACTGTCTGAGTCGGCGTAAGACAGCTTCCCGACATCTCGTAAGCTCAGTCCTGCTTCTCTCTCTGCATCCCAGGTACGATGGCTTTCCCAAGCTTCAGACCAGGCTGTTTGAGCGGCCCCAGGACCAGCTGATGCCTTCGCTCTCCCAAGCCCGGAGCAGCGCCCCTAGCAGCCCAGCGCCGCGCCGGACCAAACAGGTAGAAGGCACCTCTGGGTTTGGCCAGCTCTGTGGATCATCGTTTGGGGGGGAGATAAAATCCGGAGGGGGGCTGTTCATATCGCGCATCCCCTTGTGAGGGCGGGGCAATGGAAGCCCACCAGTGAGAACACTGTGTCTGTGTGTGCGTTTTATTAGCCAGGATGCACTGTCTTGCATTGCTTTAAAGTAGGGCCTGCTTGGTTGGGAAGCAGCTACCCATTTGCCTCCCAGTTGGGGAGGAAAGCCGGCGCTATCCTGAGTGGGTTGGTTGTGGGGCGGTCAGGGCACGACACAAAAGAAACAACCCCCAGGGGAAGAGATGCATGGTGCTAAAAATTATTTTCATTTCATTGATTTATTTATTACATTTATATCCCATCTTTCCTCCAAGGAGCTTGAGGTGGTGTAGTTTGTTCTCCCACCCACCTCCCCGTTTTATCCTCACAACAACCCTGTGAGGTGGGCTAGGCTGAGGGACATTGACTAGAGCACACTGTTCTCTCCCCCTCTCCCGGCTCCCCATTTTATCCTCATGACAACCCTGTGAAGTAGGTTAAGCTGAGAGACAGCCACTGGCCCAAGCTCACACCCAAAGAAGTTCATGGGCCTGAGTCGGGATTTGAACCCTGGTCTTCCAGGTCTTAGTCCTATACTCTAACCACTACACCACCCTGGCATGATGGGCCTGTGCTGTTGAGTCCAGAGCAGATATGTGAAGCCCCGGGAAAAAGATGGAAACATCGGTTTGTGTGTGTGTGTATTTCATTTCCCCCCAATTTTTCCAGGGGGGAGAAAACAAAATTTGGGAGGGGGGGGAAACAGAAGAAAATGGGATTTTTCCTTTTTTCCCCCTTGTCTTCCTATCTCTATTCAATGGGATTAAAGAGGTTTCTCACTGTCGCTGCCACCATCATTAGGTTGTCTTCAGCTAAGCCCTACGCAGAGTAGAGTCATGGAAATAAGAGAGTCATGCCCATTCATTTCAATGGGTCTGAGCAGAATTAAGATTGGATACAACCCATAGTCCTCGGGATAGGGTGGGGTAGCAATGATAAAGCTCAAGTTAAATTGCAACCTTCTCATCGTCTCCTCTCCCCCCCCTGAATCGTGCCCGCTCTAGGAAATGAAGGTCGCGCAACGGGTGGCGCAGAAGTACTCCTCGGTGCCTGACATGTGGGCAAAGTGCCTGCTGGGGCACTGCTACGGCCTGTGGTTCATCAACCTGCCCACTTACGTGCGGGCTGCAGTCTCCAAGGTGCGGGCCCTGCAGACGGCTTACGAGGTGCTCAGGCAGATGGAGACCAAGAAGGTCGTGCTGCCGGATGAGGTATCGGCACTCCTGCTGCTCACCCCCCACCCCTCTGCCGCTGCTGCCCCCCCATGCAACTGCAAAAAGGGGGAGGCTCTTCTAGTATATATAAACTCTGAAGGTATCTTGGAGGTCATCTAGCCCACCCCCTGCTCAGTACAGGATCTGCAGTGCAAAAATCTTGCAACCAAAACTGCTAATCGTACAGTTGGGAAGGACCCTGGACGTCATCTATTGCAAACCCCGCTCAGCAGGGTAATCTTGCACCCTCAGCATCCCTGACAGGTGACTGCGCGGCCTCCATTTAGATACCTCCCTCAAAAGAGAAGCTGCCGTCTCCTGAGGCAGCCTGTTCCGTGTTTGAAGAGTTAATCCCATTAGGAAGTAGTGTCTCCTGATGTTCTGTTGAAATCTGCCTCCCTGCAGTTACCACTGATTGCTTTCTGGGGAAGACAGAGAAGCGTGTCTGCTCCATCTTATAGGCGGGTGGTAGGGAACCACTCACCCACAGACCTAATTTGGCCCAGCAGGCCATTTTGTCCGAGCCACACCCACTTTCCCTACACCTGATATCATGTATAGCATCAGGCATGGGGCAGGTAAAGATATGGCTGGGCCCCTCCCACCTCTCACACTTGCAGAGGCTGGTGAGATGAAGAATCGGCCCGCCATCCAGATCCAGTTCCTGTTCGCCCCTGTTTTAGAAATTTAAATACAGCTGTCGGCTCTCCCTGCTTTAATCTTTTCTTCAGGCTGAATGTACCCAGCTCGTCCAGCCATTCTACATAAGATGTGGTTTTCCAAATTTACCACGTCCAGGTCACCCTCCGTATTGTTAAAAACAAATATTGTTTCACATACCTGCGCCCCTAGAAAATAACTCTCCAACCTTTTCCGCGAACTCAGCAGTAGTGCCTGGTGCCCATTGAGACAGGTGGGGTGGAAGGCAGGGAGCCCAACAGTAGGCGGAGCCGGAGCCAATGATAGGTCGAGCCCCAGCCAATAGCAGGCGAAGCCGACTGTAAGGGGTAACACCGTGTCTAAGGTGGAGGAAGTTATTGTAAGTAAGAAGGCAGGCAGGAGGAGGCTGACTAAGGGCAGATTTGAGGTTGGTGGGAGAGTGCCCGACTTGCCCGAACAGACCAGCCTCCGCTGGATTAGTGGGAGGGACCGTGGCTCAGTGGTGGAGCGCTTGCTTTGCATGCAAAGGCTCCCAGATTCAATCCCCAGCGTCTCTTGTGTGTGTTTGTGGGGGTGGGGGTGGGGGTACGGATCTCAGGTACCAGTGACGGGAAAGACAATGTGCATCCTGAGCTGCCGCAGCGACCGGCAAACAACTCGAAACATGTGATCCTTGCAGAACTACAGTTCCCAGTTTTCCTTGAGTGAAAAAGAAAAAAGCAATGGCATATGAAATTGTAGGCCGGCTGTGCAGAGTTCTCCCTTGTCCAAGGGATAAGGGGGAAGAAGGGACCTCCAGCCTTTCATGCATTCTCTTTGCCGTCCCGCACCTTCAGGTTTGCTACCGGATCCTGATGCAGTTGTGTGGTCAGTATGGCGAGCCCATCCTCTCGGTCCGGGTGCTACTAGAGATGAAGCGGGCCGGCATTGTGCCCAACACCATCACCTATGGCTACTATAACAAGGTACCTGCTCCGTCGCCTCAGACCTCTCTGAATTGCCCCTTGCCCCTGTCAACGGTCAGCGTTCTGTGCCTCGCCCTTCCCTCTCGCACCCTGGACCTCCCCAGCACATCTTTGGGTGGGCACGCACAGACTTTGCATGCTCTCATTTGAACCCCAAAGGAGGAACCACCCCGTGTCATTGGACACACTTTTGTTTCCCCCCCCCCCCCCGGAGTTGAACAGTGACAGGAGAGGACACCTTTCTGTAATAGGTTTGCGCACAGGTGTAGGTATATAGGGAAAGGTCTAGTGTGCCTTGTTCCCCTGGGGATTGAGACCTGCGGAGGAGCTATGATCAGAGCCTTTCCACTCCACGTCAGAACTGAAGCATTGCAAGGCAGATTAGGACCCTGGAGAGCTCCCTGTAGGTTCTGCTGGCTGAGCTTTTATTTATTTCATTTATTTATTATTTGATTTATATCCTGCCCTTCCTCCCAGCAGAAGCTGCTTTGGCAGACGTTTTCTCAGCACCGCGCCAGAGTCATTTGAGGCCTTATGCATTCTACGTTAAATTTTACCCTTGTAGTCCCCTTTAGTACCAATCCTTATATGTGTGTGCGTGTATTGTATTTTATGTATTTTAATTTATTTTAATGTTTTTGTGGTTGTGTCGGTTAGCTGGAGGGAAGATGATGGTCCCAAGGTCACCTAGGGAGCTGAGCAGGGACTCGAACCTGGGGCTCCCCAGGACTTTCACTTTAACTAATAACTTGTTCAGACTGGATCTCTGGGCTCTCCCATGCTTTTAATTAACAATATTATGATAATGTTATTTGTTATTTAATTTAATTTTTGTAAATTGTATTGTTTTTACTGTATTTTTATTGTAGTTTTATATTGTGTTTTTATACCTGTGTTTATTTTTGTTTGTAAGCCGCCTTGAGGGCCTTTGGTCGAAAGGCGGGGTATAAATAAAATTTAATAATAATTATTATTATTTTATTTTATTATGTACATTTTTTTATTTTATTTTTGTAAGCTGCCCTGAGTGCCCTCTTATATTGTAGAAGGGCGGGATATAAATATTTTAAATAAATAAATAAATAAATAAAGTGCAGATGTGGGGAACCTTTGGCCCTCCAGAGGTTGCTAAGCTATCATTCCCATCATCCCTGACCGTCGGCCATGCTTGCTGGGGTTGATGGGAGTTGTAGTTCAGCATCCTCTGGAGGGCCCAAGGTACCCCACACCTGGCTTAGTGGCTCTTCCTCCTTGGGAGAGCTGTAAGCATTGTTTAAAGGGCTGGTAGCCTATTCCTCAGTCCTGTGTTCCTGCGCTGTTGCAAACCAAGCAGCAGGAGATGCTGAAGGAGACTCGTCCTCAGACTCCGAGGATGGTGGGAAGAGCCACATGCTCAGGCCAGGGCGGTATAGGAGAGGGTGCTGAGGGCTCCCCCTTGAATGGGGTGACTGGTGCATCGATTAAATCCGAGTCCTCAGGCTGCCATACGGGACATATCAGTGTGGGCAGCTGGGCTTCAGGGTGGTACAGTAGGGCCCTACTCATACGGCAGGTTACATTCCAGGCCCCCGCCAAAAAGCAAAAACCGCCGGAAAGTGGAGCCCTACTGTATTCCAGCTACCACGCTCCAGCTGACAGCGATCAGCTGTAGTGCGGGGAGCTCCAGCTGACAGCGATCAGCTGTAGTGCGGGGAGCTCCAGCTGACAGCGATCAGCTGTAGTGCGCAAGCTTCCCCACACTACAGCTGATCGCTGTCAGCTGGAGCACGGTGGCTGGAGCTCCCCATGCTACAGCTTATCACCCCACTGGTGCCGCTGTATTAGCGGAGCACCGAAAAGCAGAGCGCCGAAAAGCAGGGCCCTACTGTATTACTATTTCAGTTATTGAATTTATATCCCATCCTTCCTCCCGAAAGAGCCCAGGGTGGCAAACACAAGCAAAGTAATTTAGCAAGAAAAAGAGGGGCATACGAAACACAGTTGAAAACATTCCAAAACAAAATTACAATTAAAAACATAGTAAAAAAAAAATGTTGTAGGATCTAACGAGCTGTCCGTCATGAACACAAACCACCGTTTTGGCATGCCACCTTACGCCTTATGCCACGTTACGAATGTCTGCGGTGTGCAAAATGGACAACTCCGATGGCCGGTGTGTCCTCACCTGGTGCAATCCAAGCAGAAGAGATCATCACTGCTGCTGCCGTTGTTATTGTGGTTATTAACATTTAATAACTGAGCAGTCACATCTTATACCTGCCTGTCTTTTTGCAGAGGTTCCATGCTTTTATGAAATTTTGTACAGAAGCTTTTTATCGACCACACGGTGTTTGTATGCATTGTTGATTTTTGCAAACCTTCCAGGGGACTTTGATTGAGGGGTGGTCTAGGTATGGCATAAATGAAATAAATACCAGAAACTCTGTGATCCGCCATCTTGAGCCAGAGGCAAAATCACAAATCCATTCCCATTTAAAAAAAAAAGAACCCTCTCCTGATTTTCTCCCCAAGCATTCTTTTCTCCAGCAGCCCAATTTAGGGGGGGATGCAAATGCTGTGTAGCTGGGAATTGGAAACCCTTGCAGACCTTTGGCAAGTCGCCCAGTTATCCACCAGTAGATCTCACGGTTTACCTTCTACCTGCCATCTTGCTTTGCTAGAATCTTGCCTTCTTCTCCCCGGCTTCTCTCTGTAGGCCATTTTGGAATGCAAATGGCCCTCCAGTACCCAGGGGGGCCGACTCCGCTGGGCAAAGCTGCGGAATGTTGTCCTGGGGGCCGCCCAGTTCCGGCAGCCGCTGCGACAGCGCGACGCGGGATTGCGGAGTGTCGGCGGCCAGTCGGGTATGTGGTAGGGGCCGGATAAGGGGCTTGCTTGTACACACACACATAACTGGATGCATGGCATTTTCCATAATGCAAGGATGGGGGGAAACCTCTGGGGCTTCCAGATGTTCTTGGGCTTCAACTTCCGTCAGCCCCATAAGGATGGTGGAAGTTATAGCCTAGCAACATCTGGCTCTCGGCTCCCCTATCGCTGCCGCAAAGTATGTCATGCTCCTGGTTGCAAAGCAGAGGTTGTGTTTATTGGTTAAAATATTTTTGTTGGTTCGATTTTTTTATATATATATATATATATTTTTCTATAGCATTATAATTTTACAATTGGCCTCAAGACAGTTCCTAGTTCACAATAATAGTTTACAATCTAATAAACACAATTCAACAGGGGAAGAAAGAAACAGAGAGGGAAATAAGTAAATTCAGGTATCAGTTCTTATCATAGAATGGCCAGGTGGAACGGCCACTAAAGGAGACAGTTCTAGGAAGGGAGGAGCCTCAGTGGCAGCTGGTCCCAGGCAAGCCAATGGAGGGAGCCTTGCTGTCTCACCTTTCCCTCAGATGTAGCCTGGCAGAATGGCCACACTGATGGAAGCAGTTCGGGAAGAGGAAATATGTTGGGGAGGGAGAGTGCTAATGGTTTAAAGAAGTCTTTAAAAGTGTGGCTGAATTTCCATACGCTCCCTTGAAAAAGGAGGGCTGAACCAGGGTCAGAAAGGGGACACTGGGAGGTCATTGATGGCAAGACGGCAGGGGATGGGGCGATGGATACGTTAGCAAATGAGCACATTGCCAATAGTCCTGTACTTAACATGTCCTGTCCAAGATGACCGCCGAAGATGGCTTTTTTCTCCAATTATGTTTGCAGAGGGTGCAGGCATCAAGACACCAGGATCCCGGCCTCGGTCCGGTCTGCAGCGGCAGACAACTTGGTCCGGGGGCAGCTTGACCGAGAATCTTCCCTCCACGTCCCTGGTGAAGAGCGGCAGCCTCAGTTTCCCCCAGCATGAACCGGAAGCCGGAGTGGCCCGCTGTGAGTTTTGGAGGCAGGTGGAGGCTTCCTTGAGGAAGGTCACCAGAAGGCACCACAGGAGGGTGGCACAGACAGATCTGGCAACTACCTTTGGGGGGGGGGGAAGAAATTGAAATCCATGTTTCCATCGAGGATTCCCAGAATAGGTGGAACAGGATCGATATATCCAGGAGAGGAGGTGTGCGAGATTAAGAGGGGTCTCCTTGTTTCTGACATGTAATTCACGGGTGAGGATCATTTTTCAGCCTGGGAGCCAGTTTCGCTTCTGGATAACCTTGCGAGGACCATATTCCCCTGGTGGGTGGGACCAGAGACAAAAGTGGGTGGAGCATTGGATGTAAATATTACCTCTGTGCAGTAGGCTAGTTCCTGTAAACATCCTGTCTCTATCCTCCATTTAAGCAAGGAAGAGGCATTATGAGAGTTCTAGGACACAGCCCAGTGGAGGAAAAAGTCTCAAGGAGGGTTCAAAGAGGGGTGTAGCTTGAGGAGAGTTCCTGGATGATCCCGTTCACCCCCCAGCTCCAAGGTTCTCCGCCTCTGCTGTAATCCTTATAAATCCATTGCTGTCCTCTCCCATTTTGCAGCGACCAAGGTCCTGGGTGGGCCGGACCATGGAAGCAGCGACACGCTCCCCGCTCTGCACCCCTGGTTGCGGGGCCTGCAGGACGGGCCTGGAATGTCCGAGGATGGGAGCCTATCGGATGTCAGCAGCTTCTTGACAGACGAGAGTGACAGGCTGACCCTAAATAGCACAGACACCCAGCCGGGCCTGGGACAGCTGGAAGAGGCCGCGCCAGGGCCAGGCCAGATGTCGGAAAGTCGTGGCGCGGGGGGCACGCCGCGCCGAAGCCTGTCCGCCAAACTTCAGCAGCTGCTGTCGCCCATAAAGCGGTCTTCGCTAAGACACCCCTCCTCGGGGGAGCATTCGCACGCACGCTACGGTTCTGAGCAGCGGGACACCCTCCCTCGCCGTAGTCCACTGGAAGGGCGCTTTCTGCTTCCTCGCGAACGTCCAGGTTCCACTGCCTCTGAGGTAGGGAGGCCGGAGCTGCAAGCTCTTTGGTATCTGTGCCGGAGACCTTGCTGGGGTGTGGAATAGAGGCTCCTGTCCAGTTCCTGTAGGTCCCTCTTTTAAAAAAAAAAAAAAAAAAATCCCCTCCTTTCCACGACAGAGTTCCGTGTCAGTGGGCAGCGATTACGATCTCTCGGACAGCTCCGTCTGCAGCTTCAACCTCCACAAATCCAGTGACCGGCTTTCGGAGCCTCCAGCTGTCGAGGTATGTTCCAGCCACCACACCTTTAGCCCGAATCCCTCAAAAGCTCCCCTTGCCAGGGACTGGGAGTCAGATTCCTCTTCACCACGTGACCATAGAATCATCAAATAGTAGAGTTGGAAGGGGCCATCGAGTCCAACCCCCTGCTCAATGCAGGAATCCAAATCAAAGCATTCCCGACAGATGGAGGCGAGGACTCCGAGCTTGAAGGGGAAGGAAGCGCAGGGCCACCCCCAGAGGCGCTGCTGCTAGAAGAATCTGTAGGCCCCCCCAAGAATGTGGCACTGCTGCCCTCTGCCTCTGAGGACCCCACTGTGGAAGACCTAAGCCTGCCGTGCTCCATCGTGGTAGGAGATGACTGGAGAGGGCTGGGCTCCTTAGAATCAAGCAGCGTCTTGTGGCCTGGGTGGTGCTCACAGTCAGGCTGCACCTGCTGCTATTCCTGCATAAGGACTGGGCATCACTTCTTCCTTCCGGGAGCAGCCTCAGAGCTCCGTGCTTTGCAGGGCACAGCCTGAACCTCACCGTCTCCTGCGGCCTGGTTGAACACTGCCATGCCATGCGGCAGGGCTCCACTCTCCCCAGCCCACAACTTATGTGCCACGGGGCACGCATTCAAAGAGTCCTTCTCCCGTGATTCTTCGGCCCCTGCCTAGCCCCTTGCCTTCCTGATCTTCCTTTCCACCCACCCACCCCCTGTTCAGGTGCTGCTTTCCAGCTGCTCCCGGTGCCAAGCCTGCGAGTCATTAGTGTATGACGAAGAGGTGATGGCGGGCTGGAGCTCCGACGATTCCAACCTCAACACCACCTGCCCCTTCTGTGCCCGCCTCTTTGTGCCCTTCCTCAGTATCGAGATCCAGGATTTCCAGGTTGCCTCCAGGTCAGGACCTCCTGATGGGTCTCTTCTGCTCCTTAGAGAGAGGTTGATTAGTCTTATTTCCAGCCTACATCCGTTCTGCTTGTATTGATTCAAAAGTCCTTTCCATCCTGTATTTGCATCAATCTGCGATGTCTTTTTACATACATACACACACAGACATATATATGCACTCGCACATACATGCATATATAGATACATACAGACATATATGCATATAAATACAGACATATATATACACACACATGCACACTGTATGTACATATATATATATGTGCGTAGATATATAAATATACATATATACATATAAGACAGTTTTGAAAGCAACAAGCAGAACTTCACTCAAGCCTGCTCTGGATCCCTAGAAGGATTCCGTTAATCACCTAAATATATATATATAAACGTAATTGTGATTAACCTAACAGAGGTTTTTATTATATTAACAAAACGTTTCAGCTTCCGCCTTCATCAGCTGCCAACATATGTATGGCATATGTATGTTGGCAGCTGACGAAGGCAGAAGCTGAAACGTTTTGTTAATACAATAAAAACCTCTGTTTGGTTAATCACAATTACGTTTATATACATAGATATACATAGATAGATAGATACACACATACTCTGTACACATGCTCTATACACACATACACTGTGTAGACTTCTGAAAACGATCTTGTTCCAGAGAGCCTTTGGGAGGGACTGAAGGTATGCCTTTCACTACTTAGCTTCTGCAAAGGAAGCCCCTCTGAGCATTCCATCCTCAGAGCTCTATAACTGCCACCTTGGTAACAGCATTTGTATGTTAGCAGCTGATGAAAGCAGAAGCCGAAACGTTTTTGTAGAACATTAAAAACCTGTTTCGTTAATCACAGTTACGCAGTACGCACACGCATATATACACATATATATGTATGTATGTATATAATTTGCTTTATTCTTACATGCATTTTATCTTAGAATGTGCATTTTTAATGCGCATTTTACCCTATATGTGTTTTGCTATGATTTGTGAGCAGCGGATTGTATCACAGGGGAGGCCTGTCCTTTAGGGCAAATGCGGCACTGCCTTCCAGCCGGTCCAGAGAGTGGCCCTTCCTGTCTGCTTCCTCCTCCTCCTCAGTCTCAGTGTTGGTGTAATGAAGTCCAAGATAATGCAGACCCATATATACAGTCCTCTAGCAGGGAAGAGGAGGGTGAGGCCAAAGCTAGAATGAGTTGGATCTGCCTATCGTTGGCTCTGGCTCCACCTACTGTTGGGCGCTCCCTGCCTTCCGGCCCACCAGCCCCGATGGGCACCAGCCACCACGGATGTATCAGAAAATGCAGAGAAGGAAAACCGAACGGTAATAGCGTTCATCTGAGAAAGCCGAATCAAATCACTTGCTTAAAAATGCAGACTGAATGGAATTCTTGAGTGTTCCTTCTGTTCATACCTATACAGTAGGGCCCCGCTTGTCGGCGCCCTGCTTTTCAGCGTGCTGCTAATATGGCGGCACCAGTGGGGCGACCAACTGTAGCGTGAGGAGCTCCAACCACTGTGCTCCAGCTGACAGCGATCAGTGCGCTACAACTGACAGGGATCACCTGGAGCATGCAAGCTATCCGTGCTCCAGCTGATTAGCTGGAGTGCGTGATCAGCTGGAGCGCGGGGAGCTCATGTGCCACAGCCAATCGCTGTCAGCTGGAGCGCGGCTGCTGGAGCTCCCCGTGCTACAGCTGATGGCTCGATTGGCTGTAGGGCGGGGAGCTCGCGCGCTCCATCTGAGTAGGGCTCCACTTTCCGGTGGTTTTTGCTTTTCCGCAGGGGCCTGGAACGGAACCTGCCATATGAGTGGGGCCCTACTGTACCACCTTTTTGGCAGGGCTAGACCTGGTCCCCACTGCCCCCAAAATGGCTGTTTGCCCCGTTTGGTGGTGGCAGGTGCATTGTCATTCAGCTCACTTGCTTGAGCCATCTGCGCTGGTGTGAAAAAGCAACTGAAATGGAACTATGAATTTCGAATTGCATCCTCAGCTGCAAATTCAGTAGCCCCCCCCCCCCAAAAAGCCATTGGCAACTCTCAGCCGCTGGTGTGTTGGGGAGCATAATACTGATCGGTGTACCTTACAGGACTGTTGTAAGGCCTTCTTTTCCTTTCAACCTTAACTTTCATCACGGCTGTTATTTTTGCAATGCAACTGTGTTTGTTTTAGGTAAATATATATATTATTTACAGTTAATCTGCATAAAACAAAATAACCAGGTGTAAGGACAGTTGCTAAACTTCCATTACATAATCGGATAAAGCATGCTGGTATCATAGAGTTCCCAACAGCATATATGGATCTGTGTTAGCTTGTACTTAATTGCAAAATACATCACAAAAACACTCCTTTTCTCCATGAAGAGATGATCAAGTTGTCTGTCTGCTCTGCCTTTTACCATATCTGTTAAAAAATAAAATTCTAGGCCTCATGTTTGCCCAGAAAAAACCCCACCCATCCCACACACCCAGAGGGTTAGAATGTATTGACATTTGGCAGCCAGGCCAGGCATAGACGTTTTTCTCTTGATCCTTTCTGCCTGCCCAGCATCGACAGCTCGGACACCAGTTCCATCTCTTCTGATTGGCCGCGGGACAGCGAAGCGCCTGCCCTAGGCAGCCAGGGTCCTGTTCTCAGCGACCGCTACCATTGCCTGTCTCTGGACGAAGCGGAGCCGGAACCGGGCAGGGAATCTAGGACTGGGTCATTATGCAATGGCTTCACCGAGTCTCTGGTATGGATGGGCTTGGGAATATCATTCTGTACTCTCTATTTTCAACCTAGAAAACAGAAAATCTGGGATGAGGATAGGAACTGCAGCAGGAGTGTCATGGCTTGACGGGCTTTAGTAACAAGCGAATCATAATCATAATAATGCTATATTACTAATTTGTACTGTGGCCATACACCCTGAACACGCCCGATCTCGTCTGATCTCGGAAGCTAAGCAGGGTCAGGTACTTGGATGGGAGACCGCCTGGGAATACCAGGTGCCATAGGCTTAGAGGAAGGCAATGGGAAACCACCTCTGAATACCTCTTACCATGAAAAACCTATGAATGCATCCGAAAAGATTCATAGGGTCAACGTAAGTCGTAATCGACTTGAAGGCATATAACAATAAAAGTAATTTGCGTCCAGGCTTGTGACCTTGGCATCAAATGCCGGCTCGGTTCTGAAATATTTGAAGTGGGCTGGATGTAAAAATTGTCTCATTTGCCTTGCTCTCTACCAGGCCGAGTACGGGGTCTGCAATTCAGCATCGTTCTTAAAAATCAGGTTTCGCCTGCTGTAACCTCAGATGCAAGGGAGGTGGCTGTGTTAGACTCTTAGCTCTTGGAGGGTAGAACTCCCATAACCTGCATAATCTCTTGCCTTTTTCTGCGGCGGGCAGAATTGCAGAATTAATTATGCAAACTGAAAGGCACGAGGGGTGTGTGACAGGGATTGCAGAAGTAGCTGTGCAGAGGGAAAGAAATCGTGGAGTTGGAAGGGCCCTGTATGGCCATTGAGCCCAACCCCGTGCCCAGTGCAGGAATCCATCTTAAAGCATCACCAACAGGGCACTGTCCAGCTGCCTCTTGAATGCTTCCAGTGTTGGAGAGTCCACCACCTCCCTAGGTCATTGGTTCCATGGGTATACCGCTTTAACAGTTAGGAAGTTTCTCCTGAAGTTCAGCTGAAATCTGCCTTCCTGTAACTTGAGCCCATTAATTCCATGTCCTGCACTCTGGGACAATCGAGAAGAGATCCCGGCCCTCCTCTGTGTGACAACCTTTTAAGTACTTACAGAGTGCTGTCGTATCTCCCCTCAGTCTTCTCTTCTCAAGGCTAAACATGCCCAGTGCTTTCGGTCTCTCCTCACCGGGCTTTGTTTCCAGTCCCCTGATCATCCTTGAACAATGTAGTGGTCCACACGGGAAGGTTGGTGCTGACGGTGGTCTGGGCTCCTTTCTTATTCTTCCCTCTCCGCCCCCTTTCTTTTGTTCTGACCTGCCCCTCCAGGTCCCTCGGGGCCCCGCCCCCCATGTGGAGCACCTGGCGTTTGCCTACCTGAGCCCCTTAGTCCTGCGGAAGGAGCTAGAAAGCCTCCTAGAGAACGAGGGAGGGGACTTCCTGTCTCAGCCAGAGCTAGTGGACAACCACCCCATCATCTACTGGAATCTGGTGTGGTATTTCCAGCGCCTCGGTCTGCCCAGCAGCCTCCCCCAGCTGATCCTGGCTTCGAAGCATGTCCAGTCTGTGCCCCAGGTAACACATCTCTCCTCTGCTCCTCCCCATTTTATCCTCACGACGATGACCCTATCGGTTGAGTTGGGCTCAGAGAGAAGGAGTGTTGCTGGCCTGAGGTCTTCCAGTGAGAGTATTGTGGCTGAAGGGGGATTCAAACTTGGATCTCCCTGTTCCTAGTCTAACCCCTGTAATCCAGGGGTGAGGAACCTTTGGGGTCCTCCATTTGTTGCTGGACTCGTAACTTCCATCCAGCTTCCATCCCAGCATGACCGGTGGTCAGGGATGACGGGAGCTGGAGTCCAGCAACATCTGGAGGGCCACAGGTTCCCCATTCCTGTCTTAGGCGCTTGTCCCAACTAATCAGGGACCACATATTAAATGCACTTACAGAGATGTAAAGCAGGGATGAGGAACCTGTGGCCATCCAGCTCTATCCAGCATGGCCAATGATCAGGGGATGATGGGTGTTGTAATCTAGCAACATCTGGAGGGCCATGTGTTCCCCACTCCTGTCCTGGAAGTGTGTCCCAACCAATCAGGAATCACAGTGGTGTAAATCAGGGGTAGGGAGCCCACCGCCCTCCAGGTATTGCTGAAGTCCAGGTCCCATCAGCCCCAGCCAGCATGACCAATGGTCAGTGACAATGGGAGTTGTAGTCTAGCAACATACGGAGTGCCACATCCTGGCTGTAACCAATATGCCAGGCAGGCCCGCATAGGTGGCTGCCTTCTTTAATGCTCCCTCCCCCCCCCAACACACAAAAAAGATATTGCTCTGCATAGAAAATTGGTAAGTTAGAGAGAAGGGTTCTAGCTATCTCAGTGACATGCTTCTTTTCTACTTGCAGGGAATTGGTTTAGCTTTGTATGGAGGTGCGTTCAATTACGGGAGGCCTAAAAGTCCAGACCGCGCAGCGCCATAGATTGTGCTTTGGGGCTTCCTCTAAGCTAAGCTTCCCCAGCCTGGTGCCAGATTAGTTTGTACAGCTCCCATCAACCCTGGCCATTGGCCATGCTGGCTTCCGGGAACTGGATGGAGTCTTATGCATACCGTCGAACTACAAATCCCATCATCCGTTGCTCCATCTAGCTCAGCAGTGGGGACCCTCGGGCCTGGGTGGGGGGCTGAATGTGGCCCTGCAAACCTCTGCACCTGGCCCTCGGAACTCTCCCCAGGCTTGCACCCCTCACTGATCCTGCTTTTTCCCCTCTTGCTCAATCATGCCTCTCGCTCAGGATGGAGGACCGAGAGGGGTGTCTGAGTGTGTGTAGAAACTTGAACTGACTATACAAAGGGTAAATGCAGGATTTCCTCTGCCTGTTTTTGCCTATGGCCGTCGGGAGGTGGCCCAGGAGGGAAAGCGGCCCTTGGGCTGAAGAAAGTACCCCTGCCTCTGTCCTGGTGCAGCAGCTGCAGCCTGCTGGCTGAGCAGCTTCGCCAAGGGTCCTGCCGTCTTGGAAGACCCAGGGAGCTCATCCAGCTCCTCAGTCTCTCCCTCCGTCGCCTTCCTTCTCTCCTCAGCAGGGCTCGGCTCAGGAAGGACCGCTAGTGAGCGTGCGTTTGCTCTGGGACGTTTTGACACCGGACCCTGACAGCTTCCCCCCGCTCTACATCCTCTGGAGGTTCCACAGTAAGTGGCGCGTTGGAGAGCAGCAAGCCACTGATTTAGCAGTTTCCGGGGCGGGGCGGGGGGAGTGGCACCATCTCAGGACAGGGCTGCCGCTGTCGCGTCTTGTGGGACTTCCCTAGATTCCCTGTTTGATCACTGGGGGGAAATGCACTGTTGAACTAGATCGGCCTTTGGTCTGGTCCAGCCGGGCAACAAGCCATAGCGGTTGGGAGAGGAGCCTCCATGTTCAAAAGCAGTCTGCCTCAGAATACTGGGGACAAGCACAGGGAGGGCTAGTCCCATTATTTATTCATTCATTTATTCATTATATAAATATAATGATTGTTTTATACATGGTTTTATGAATGCTAGACGTTTTATGCATATTAGACGTATTTATTAGAAAGGCCTAGCACGTGGAATTGTATTCTGATGATACATGTGGACTTTTTTAATTATGTCTTAGGTCTGATAACCAATTCAAACAGAATACAATTGCATGTAATGTTTGAATGGATAGATCATTTGGCCCAATTGAATTCTTCCAGGCTTGTTTAGGTTTCTTTCCTGTTTGGTTCAAGTCTGCCTTCTTACCACCAGCCCAGAGTGCAGCACTGCCTGTCAGCCTCCTCCGTAGTCTCACTGCTGCCCATGTAGAACTCAGCAGGGAGGAGGATGGCGATCAAACTAAAATTTAGTTGGCGCCACCCGTCATTGGCTCTGCCTCCACCTACGGTTGGGCTCCCTCCCCACCAGTCTGAAAACGGCAACAGCCACCAATGCCTCTGGCCGGGCAACTCTTGCAGGGGAAGCCAAAATTCATGGGTGGATTCCGTGAATCTGTTCTGCCTGCTTGCGGACATGTAGCCTTCTTCCTTTCCTGACTCTCCCGCGTCTTCCCCCAGGTAACATCCCAACTCGCCTCCATTCGTGGCGTCGACACAACCACTCCTTCTCGCTCTCGTTCCTGGAGGCCATGCTGAGCTTCGTCGGGATGGGCGAGTTGCACAAGGCCGTCGCTCTCTTTTTGGACACGGTGAAGGAGCAGCTCAAGCCCGTACATATGCAGAGGTACTCTTCCTTCTGTCCCATAGCTCACGCACATCCCAGTGGTGAACCCCCCCAGCTCTGTATTTCGTAACTCCCCCTGAAAAGTACCTCCAGAGGGTACGTCTGGTTTGGACACTGAAGGTCCCACGTTGGATACCCTGGAATAATAATAATGATAACAACAACAATAATAAAATAACAGTAATAATAACAATAGTAATAATAATTCATATCCTGTACCTTCCTTCCAAGGAGGAAGCAAATTATATACATACATATATATGTGTGTGTGTGTATATATATATATATATATGCCAGTGTGGTGCAGTGGTTAAGGTGTTGGACTACGACCTGGGAGACCAGGGTTCGAATCCCCACATTGCCACTGGGTGACCTTGGGCCAGTCACTGCCTCTCACCCTCATGAAAACCCTGTTCATAGGGTCGCCATAAGTCAGAATCAACTTAAAGGCAGTACACACACATAGATGCGTGTGTATAGATGTGTGTGTGTAACTGTGATTAACGAAACAGAGGTTTTTCATTGTTCTGCCAAAACGTTTCGGCTTCCGCCTTCATCAGCTGCTAACATACCAATGTTGCTCCCAAGGGGTGGCGAACGTATCCGTGGTAAAACGATACAACGGAAACTTCTGAAAACAGTTAAGAACTTCTCCAATGCAATCACCTGCTCGTCAGCTAGTAATTTCCCCTCTCCTCGTTTTATTCTTCTCTGTGCTTCAGGAGCGTTTACCATGAGATCCTCTTCCTCAAGCTTGCCGCGCTGGGGAGAGACCACGTGGATATTGGTAAGGACGAGGCAGGAGCCGGTGGGCAGGGCCGTGGTGGCGGGCGAGCTCCATCTAGCCTGGAGGCACTCGAATTGGCATGGGGGCCCCCAAAGAGAGAGAGGGGGCTGATGAGCGACTCAGATCACCTCTTTGGATTTCTAGCCTGGGACATGCGGTCCAGTGGGTTCGCGTGCGGAAGCACCCCGATCCAGTCCCTTAAGAAGGGCCGTGGCACAGCAGGAGAGCATCTGCATCACGTGCCGAAGGTTCCCAAGTTCTGTCCTTGGCATCTCCAAGTAGGGCTGGGAATGTCCCATGCCTGAAACCCTGGAGAGCCGCCGGCAGTCGGTGTAGACGGTACTGCGTTAGATGGACCCAATGGTTTGACTACTGTTCAATAAGTAGGGTGGGTCAAAATGGAGCCCTTCAAAGGAGGGGCAGAAAAACCACTGCCACCCTGTGATGGTGGAGTGAGAAAGAGGCCCCTAGGGCTTCAGCAATTTCACGTTACCCACGCACTTTGAAGTCTGTCTCTGCACCCTTGAGGCCTAGAAACTTGCCTCTGTGTGTGTGTGTGTTTAAAAGAAAAAGGCTAAAATTCTCAAGATGTTGATTCCAAAGTGGGGGCACTTTCTTTGCATCCATGAGGACTAGACACTTGTCTGTGTTTGTTTAATTAAAACAAAAACAAAGAAAGCCAAAATTCTCAAGATGTTCAATTCCAAATTTGGGGCACGTTCCTGCACTTCTTCTCCTCCAGGTCCCAGAATTGCAGTATTGCCTATGTTTTCCAGATGCAAGCTGGGGAGACAGCCACCTCCAGCCCCTTATCTTCCTTTCCTTTCTCATCCTCAGTCGACTTCGACAAGAAATACAAGTCTGCCTATTCTAAGCTAGCTAGCAGCCTGGGGAAGGAGTCTCTGAAGCAACGGAGGGCTCAACCCCTCACCTCCAAGGCCATTGACTGCCGGAAAACCTTTGGGGCCAATCTGGAATGCTAGCAGGGCCTTCTCTGCTGCCGCCGCCTCCTCTTTCTCCCCCCTTGCAAGCTCACTTGCCCCGCCCCCTGCAATTCCGGATGCATAGGAGTAACCAAGGATAGAACTGGAGCTGATAACCAAATCGTTGCGGGAGCTCATTCTACAGCCACAGCGCCTCCCTCCCATTTCCAGGTGCCCCCCCCCCCATGGGTGTGGAGTAGGACAAGAGGGTCAGTGCCGTTGCTGTCTTCTCTGCAGAGTTCCATCTGATTTCGGCATGGCACTCGGATACCTTCTCACCCCCTGCAGCAAAAAGGAAAAGGGGGTCTGACGATAGCAGTGGAGAGATGGTGGGTCTCGGGGACCACATGTATGTTGGTTTTTTTTGGGGGGGGGGGTTACATCCTCCCCTCTTGTCCCAGCATTGCACTTTGCACGTGCATGCGACACCCAGATGCCACCCCCTTACTCACACACACACGTATACCCACCCTCATTGCCTGGGTCGACCTCCTAGAGCTTGTCTATATTTTTGTGCACAGTGTTATTTCTGGAAGGCGAGTCTGGCCGCCCGTCAGTCCATCCACCCCCTCCACCCCCACCCCAACACGTCAGAGTTTAATTAAGGAAAAGGGCGCAACCCATTTTGAGCCAAGTTGGCTTATTGTTATTTTTTTAACCATCAGTGTTTTTGGGGAGTGGTCGGTGGGGTGTGGGGAAAGAGAGAGCTATTTTATAATTTATTTATTATTGAGCCCTGTTTTTGTGCTTGCTTGTGCTTTAACTGTAAAGAAGGGGAGCCCAATAGTAGGTGATTTGAGCTGGAGAGGGGGGGTACACCATGCAACAAGCGTTGCTCTTTCTCTCCTTCGCCATACTCGTACACTGGGGTGGGGCAAGCCCCCAGCTTGTTGTGAGACTTCCCCCCACTGCTGGGGGGTGCTCCTGTGTAAGGGGCCAGAATGGGGAACAGAAGATGCCTTTCCCTGCCCCACCCCAAGAGCATCGGTGCATAGTGTCCCCCCACCCTGCTTTATCCTTAGGGCTCAGATTGTGCAATATGGAGTTCAATCTCCATCAAGTCCCTGTTTGTTGTATTATTGTTTGTTTGTTTCAGTGTTCCTGGTTCTGTAAATAAAGAGGCTTCTGTATTTTCCTTTTGGGGTACTGCTAGCGTGTTCTCCCCTGGGCTCAGCTTCGCCTCGGAAACTCGAGACCACGAAAGCTAGGCCGAACACTTAAGAACCGCTTCAAGGGCCCTTCTCGTGAGCACGAGAGTGGCATTCAGTACGAGTCCTACTCAGAGCAGACCCATTGAAACTAATGGACTTGACAAACTTAGGCTCATTGGTTTCAATGGGTCTACTCTGAGTAGGGCCTGAGTCGGATAGGGAGGAGAGAAGCCCTGTTGGATCAGCGCAAAGGTCCGTCTTGCTCAGCAACCTGTTTTCAATGGTGGACAGCCAGATGCTTCCGCAAAGCCTGCACACAGGCGTGACGGCAACAGCTCTTCGCTCTTTGCCTCCTCGCATCGGGTTTTCAGAGATAGACTGCCTCTGAACATGGATATTCTACTGAGCTGTCCAGTTTAATATGTGTCGATAGACTTGACGTTCGAGACGAGGGGAAAGCCTTGCCTGTGCCTTCCTGGAAAGTCTCTTGCCCTGGTGGAACAGAGGAGAGCTGTATATGGGAGAGTGCTCCACTGGGAAATTTCCTGGTAAACTGCATCCCATCTTTGTGGGTGTATAGAGTGCATTGAGTGCCCATTGAGACTGATGGGGCAGAAAGCAATCAGTCCAATAGGAAGGTAGGTGGAGGCAGAGCCAATGATGGGAAAGGTAAAGGTGTCCCTGCACTTATAGTGCGAGTCGTTTCCGACTCTTAGGGTGACATCTTGCGACGTTTACTAGGCAGACCGTATATATGGGGTGGGATTGCCAGTTCCTTCCCTGGCCTTTCTTTACCCCCCAGCATATGTCGGGTACTCATTTTACCGACCACGGATGGATGGAAGGCTGAGTGGACCTCGACCCCTTTTACCGGAGATTCGACTTCCTCCTTCCGTTGGAATCGAACTCCAGCCGTGAATAGAGCTTTTGGCTGCGTTACCGCCGCTTACTACTCTGCGCCACGGAGGGTCTAACCTCTTACTTAGACCTACTGAAATTGATGAACATGAGTGACATGTCCATTCATTTCAATGGCTTTCCTCTAAGTAGATCTTCGTTTGATACCACACTTGGTTTTGGGGAAAAAATCCCCATTATTAACTGAACAAATTAAATAACTCTACGGTGAGGACTGTAGCTCAGTGGTAGAGTATTTGCATTGCACGCAGAAGGTCCCAAGTTCAATTCCCAGTGTGGGAGAAACTCTGCCTGAAGGCCTGGAGAGCTGCTGCCAGTCAGTGTAGACAGTACTGAGCTAGATGGACCAATGGTCCTCTTCAGTATAAGGCAGGATCTTGATGGGAAGACCAAGCTAATTCTAGCAGTGCTGCAGTTCATTGTATTGAAGCGACCTTTGTTCCTCTTTAAAGCAAACCTCATGCAGAGGCTTACACAGAACTACTGAAACAATGTGCATCTGTTACAACTGTCATAAAAACAGCCAAGACAAGCATCAAAGGGAAGGGGCTTTTTTTTTTTAAAGACTAGGGCTTTGTGCACACAAGTTCCTGCAAAGTACATTCAAAGCATGTGATTTCCCCAAAGAATCCTGGGAACTGTAGTTTACCCTTAGCTACACTTCCCGTGGCCCTTAACCATTCTCTGTCTGGTTTGCTTTTTTACTTTTTGTCTGGTTTACTTCTTTTTTTTTTTTTTGGTGCACTGCTTAGAAATGCCAGTGGTTAAGCGGTATATAAATGCCTTAAATAAAATAATGAAGCTAGGAAAACAACTTTGGGGGGGGTTGCTTTTTTTTAATGAAAAAGGGCGGGGAGAGAGAAAATGGTCAGTAACCGAATTGCCCATCTCCCCTGGGCTGACCTTGCCAGACATTTGGTGCTGGAGCTTGCCAGAAATAGTCTGTTGAGGAAATCAATACTTCCCTTGCTCTTTTTTTTTTTTGTGGGAGGGGGTGGTTGCAGAGGCTGATTGGCCATGTCGCCTCGCTGTTGGGGAGGGACGTGGACAATCGGAGCCTGTCAGTCATGCGCCGGCAGCCAATGCAAGGCAGAGAAGTGGAAGGAAGCCATAGATCCAGGCTGGTGTCCAAATTGGCCGGGTGCCATTTTTCCTTTTGTCAGCTGGCAGCCATGTTGAGGCCTGGCAAAATTTGGGCTTTAGGGGCTGCTGTGTGTGGTTTCGTTGTTTTAGGATCTCCACACAGGCGCCTTTCTTTTTTTCTCATTCTCTCTGAGGAAGGGCCGTAGCTCGGTGGCAGAGCGCTGGCTTTGCATGCAGAAAGTCCCAGATTCAATTTCGTGCCTGAAACCAGAGCTTGGAAAAGTTACTTTTTTGAACTACAACTCCCATCAGCCCCAGCCAGCATGGTGCTGGCTGGGGCTGATGGGAGTTGTAGTTCAAAAAAAGTAACTTTTCCAAGCTCTGCTGAAACCCTACAGTGCCAGTCAGTGCAGACAATACTGAGCTAGATGGACCAACAGTCTGAGTCAGTATAAGACAGGTTCTTACATTCCTTTCTGAAACGTTTTGGGCCACGTTCACACCCAGCCATTTATTACACTATTACTCCGCTTTAAACAGTCCTGGCGTCCCTCAGAGAATCCTGGAAAGGGTAGCTTGTGAAGGGTGCTGAAAACTGTTAGAAGACTCCTGTTCCCCTAACAGAACTAACATTCTCCAGAGTTTTCTGGAAAGAGGAAATGTCCGTAGTTAAACCACTACGGCAAATTGTAGCTCTGTGAGGGGAACGGGTCTCCTATCAACTCTCAGCATCCTTCACAAATGACACTTCCCAGGATTCTTTTGGGGGAAGCCATGACTGCTTAAAGTGGAATAAATGTGGACATGATTTCTTCTTTTTTGTGAAATATGGCTTAGCAGGGCAATGGTCCCGTCTATGAAACAGCTGGACCTGGGTTCCACTTCTGCTGGTGCCTAGGCATCTCCCTTAGGGGAGCGATCCTAGGTCAGTGGTAGACCACCTTGTTCACGTTTAAGAGGCCCCAGGTTCAGTCACCATCATTTTCAGTTAGATGGGGAGATAAGAGGGGATATGACAGAAGCGTATAAAATTATGCATAGAGTGGAGAAAAGTGGATAGGCTTTTCTCATAATTCGAGAATCTAGTTGGGGACATCCAATGAAGCTGGATGTTGGAAGATTCAGGATAGGCAAAGGAGAAAGGACTTCCTCACTGAGCACATGGTTGAAAGTGTGGCATTCACTCACACAAGAGGTAGTGATGGCCCCCAACTTGGATGGCTTTAAAAGAGGATTGGACCAATTCATGAAGGCTATCCATGGCTACTAGCCATGATGGCTACCATCACCACAGTCAGAGGCAGTACATCTCTGAATCCCCGTTGCTAGGAATCACAAGTGTGGAGAGTGCTGTTGTGCATAGGTCCTGTTTGCGGGCTTCCCAGAGGTTTCTCTTTGGCTACTGTCAGAACAGGATGCTAGGCTAGATGGGCCTTTGACCTGACCCAGCAGGGACTATTGTCGTTAGAGGTGATGAGAATTGGAGTCCACAGCATCTTGAGAGCCAGGATTGAATTACATGTAGGGATCTCCTTCTGTCTCCTGTTACCCTCCTAGCCAGTTTTGCACGAGCTTGGAAAAGTTACTTTTTTGAACTACAGCTCCCATCAGCCCCAGCCAGCATGGCCACTGGATTGGGCTGATGGGAGTTGTAGTTCAAAAAAAGTAACTTTTCCAAGCTCTGCGGAGTTGCTACGTGAAAGTTTTGAAAATCTCACAGCGAACTGCATTCTTTTGAAACGGATTTTATTTTATTTTAAAAACAATGATCAGGGATGATGGGAGCAACATCTGGAGGCCCCAGAGGATCTCCACTTTGGGGGAAGACAGTACTGATGTAGGCAGTGGTGCAATTAGATAATTTTAGGCTCCGGACTTAATGCTGCTGCAGGAGTGTGTGGGGAGAGCTCTTTAGCTCAGGGATGGGGAAACTGCCACTCAAGATGTTGGACTCCAATTCCCATCAGCCCCTACCAGCATATCTGATGGCCAAGGATGGGATCTGTAGTCCAGCAACATGTGGAGACCTGCATAGCTGATTACTTATTGAAAATCATAAGCAACACAGTCAAACGTTTGTTCACCATACAGTATTTAGGCTAGCTTGTTCTCTCTGCTTGTGCCAAATCTTCATGGATTAGACTAGATCAGAGATTGATACACAAGACACAAATCACCAGGGGGCCTGTGGACACATTCGGAATCTTGAGGAGTGCCGTGGGCATCCACCCACCCCCATCCTACCCTGGTTATTCTCCCTCTCCCAGACAGACAGCAAAAAAGTATACACACACTTTGTTTTTCGAAGAGGAAAAAAGTAGGATCCAGTAGAATTAGAACGGACCCCCTTGAATTTGCATGATTTTACATGAGGTCTCCCCAACCAATTAACAAAACCAACCACTCTCAAGACAAAGCGCACACTGGCACAGTAAAAAAATAAATCAGAGACCTGGTGCTTCGCAGCACTGCATAAACACCTTCACCATATGTATCAGGTAAAATACAAATAAACAGCCAAGACATTCTGTAAAGGGCGTGGGGAACTTTTTGAAGATTAGATCTCTCTCCTCCCCATCAGGGACAGATGGTCTTGAGATGGCCCTGTGGTGTAGTGGTGTTTGGGGAGGACGGGATCTTTTCAGGAGCCAGAGCACGAATGTTTGTAGGGCTATTTTGTTTGCTTTGAAGATTGGCTAATAGAATCAGACATACTTGAATATGTATTTGTGTATTATATGTAACGTGTGTGAAAAATAAGTGAATGAAGAAACCAGGATATATCTGAAACTGTTGAGTTAAAATGTTTTGGTTTCTGCCTTCTTGGATAATATATTTATTACAATTTACTCAGCTAGACACAGACAGGAGATGTAAAGAAATGAATGAGGTTTAAGGCTTTCTTTACAACCAGCGTACTGACATGGTGGTTAGAGTGTTGGATTAGGGCCTGGCAAACCAGGGTTCTCACTGAGCCATGAAGCTTACTGGGTGACCTTGGGCCACCATGGGATCCTTGAAGGAAAGCACATACCTTCCTCCAAAGAGTCCTGGGAAGTGTAGCTCTGGGAGGGGTAAACTACAGTTCCCAGGATTCTTTGGGGGAAGTCATGTACTTTAAACATATAGTGTGTAGAGCATAATAATGAATAAATAAAATAAATTCAAGAATGAGGTACATTTGTGGCCCTTCAGCTGTTGCTGGACTCCCAACTCCCGTCAGCCCCAGCCAGCATGGCCAATGGCCAGCAGTGAAGGGAGTTGTAGTCCAGTAATGTCTGGAGGGCCACAGGTTCTCCACACCTGCTTTAAGGGGCCAACTGAAGCAGCCTTCAACTGTGTGTGTGTCTGTGGCCATTCTTTTCCCTCACATTAATAATATTAATAATATGCGATTGTTGGCAACATCCTTCTTGGAAAGGGCCACTTCTGCCAAACTGACTCACTCAAATATGACTTAGGGCCTAGTCTAGGGATTTGCCCAGGCCAGAAGCCCAACAACTACTGTACTTTCTTCTTTTTAGGCATATTTTTAATTCATTTTTAAAGGCAAATGTGAGGGTGACAAAAACTACGGTGGCCAACAAGAGCCTAAAAGCCCTGAGGGAAGAGGACGAAGGCCAATCTACTTTTCCTTTTTTTGCCCGCCGACGCATCCATCCATGAGGCTGCCGGTTACCCGGATGTGGCGGCTAAAAAGGGGGACCCATTAAAAAAGCGCCCCGCGGGGAACTCCGACGCCGCTCGTTGGCCTCGTCCAACGCCACTCACCCGCCCGGCGGAGCCAATGGGCGCCGCCAGGTGGGAACCCCCGCGCCCGCCTCGCCGGCCGACTGGCGCGGGCCCGAATCGCTCTCGCAGGTTCGCCCAATAGGCGTCGTAGCTGGCCGTCGGGAGGCGGGCCGTGGCCGGCGGGGCCCGCTGCCCAATCAGGAGCATTGTTTGTGGTGGGTGCCGGCTCCGGCGGCGGCTGCTGGTGCTGGTGGTGTCGGTGGCGCCGCGTCTGCTGTCCGCCGCCAGCCCGCCCCCTTCACGCCCGCCGTCGTCGCCCTCCGCTCGTCCTGACGGGCCTCGAACTCCACACGCGCGCACTCCCGTCAGGTGAGGAAGGAGGGGGGATGTGAGGGGCGGGGCTGAGGTGTTGATTGACAGGGGCAGTGCCCTATGGGGGTCCTCTAGCGGGAGGGGGGTCAAGTGAGGCGTTTTGGGGGGGGAAGTGCTGACCAGAGTTGTGGGAGGGGGCGTCATGTTGAATATCGGGGTTCAAAAAAGGGGGGAAAGGTTTGCCTGTCGCACTGGGGCGTGGGTGGCCATCCCCGTGGCCTTTGGCCTGCGGGGGGGGAGGGGATGTGTGGTTCCCAATGAGGAGTGTGGGGGTACCATGTAATTTTTGGGGGGGGTGCCATCTTGAACGTTGGAGCTTCAGTGGCGTGGTATGGGGGGTGCCATCCACGTGACTGGGGTGAGTGGGAGGCAGTCCTTTTTTAGGGGTGCTTGGGGGGGCTTTCCTAGATATTGGGGGAGGGGGTTCAAGAGAACGGAATCTGTGGGGCTCGGCTGTCGCCATCAGGAGCTGTTGTGCCTATCCCTGCTCAGCCCTTTGGGGCTGGGGCATGTCTTAGCTCGATGGGGAAGGGAGGGGTCGCTTTTTGGGGTTGGGGTGCCGTTTTGGAAATTGGGGTTCATTGGGGGCAGGGCCTGTGTGGCTTGCTCATTGCATGGTGTGGGGACGCCGTTGAGATGGCGGTCGTGCTGAAGGATGGGTTGGGGGTTCGGGTGGGTGACTTGGAGGAGCTCTCCTGGACATCGGGGTTCAGAAAAGGGGAGTCAGTGGTGGAGGAGATGAGGTGCCATCCTGGTGGCCTTTGGGCTGGGCTGGGTGTGAGTCCATTCAAGGATGGGGGGGTTAGGGGTGAATATTGTGAATATTTGGGACCGGGAAAGTGTGTGGCATGGTATGCGAGTGCCATCTGTATGAATCTGAAGCTGGAGGATGGGTGGGGAGGTTGCTCTTTTTTAGGCTTGCCTGGAGTGGTCCTGGCTGTTCGGAAGAGGGGAGTCTGTGGGGCTCACTATTGCAACGAGGCCATCCTAATGGGGAGGGGAGGGGCAGGGTTGAACTTTTTTT